>NC_051162.1:33141409-33292219 GCF_013339745.2 Dermacentor silvarum
CCACACATGTACGTTCAAGTGCAGTATCGTGTATATCGGGCTCAGGAAAGTACGGACCTGACGATGTTGACTGTTAATGTTTTGCGTTATATGAAAGTGCTTGATCTCGAAACCATACAAACAGATACTGTAAAGCATCAGAGAACCTTAAATAACTTTTTAAATTACTTTCCCATGAACCCATTTCGTTTCCCGTGTAGTCTCATGGCATCTTAACGCAGGCCACGTGGCAGCAGAACAGTGGGAAGTTTTGACACTCGTTGCAGGGCTCGATAGCAGCGAACTCTAAGAATCTTACGTGCGGATTGTTACTTTGGTAGTGCTTAGTGCCCTAAGAAGCTGCTCATTTCGGTAGCGGAAGCATTGCTAAAAAAACACTGCCAATGTGCTCGTGGAATCGCCACTGAGACACAGCAATCCGCAAAGCGGGAAGTCGCGGTGATACCGTGCATGCGCCATGTGTCGCATCGATTAAGAAAAATGGGCAAGTGAGCGGATGTTAATGCAGCCTTTTCCACTCCGAATAAGATGTCTGAGTTGTGCAGGCTGACTTGTGCAGCAACAAAATGTACAGTGACGTTTCGCTTCGTGAATGCGGGTTACGCGCAATCGTATGGACGCCGCGAACATGCACAGCGAGCGCCGCGGTGTCGAAGCACAAACGGAAAGGGCGCAAACGCGGCGATTCTCTTCTCCACTTCCAGGCGCCTTCCTCCTGCGGCGCTGGCTTCCCTCGTGGCTCCAAACCTAATCTCGCTGATTTCTACGTTTCCGCATGAAAAAAGAGAAACGAGTTTGTAACGTCAGCAGTCACTGCTGTAAGAATGTAGTGTATGACGTCCTCCCCTCGCGTGGACAAAATTACTTGGAGCAAATTGGCCGATGTCTGAATGTGCGCCTTCAGGAGCATCATCAAAAAGAAGGGCAGGGATGTTTTTTTGCATTGTTCTGAATGCATTTGCACCCACTTCTTGAGTGACACCATAGTAATCACGAGACATGCAAGCGACCAAAGCAGATTGATTACAGAAGCCGCGACAGAGAAAGTGGAAGAGCTCAAAGTAATGCTTTCCATAGCGTCGTCATTAAGAAAATATATTTTTTTTGGAGTGCGCTGGAAGCGATGTGCCCACTTACAGCTTAGCAATTTTTTGTATTCTTGTGACTGAGTGCGATCGTGCGCAATATGAACGGGAACACGCGAACGCTTAGCAAATAGCCTCGAAACCGAGTTCGAGCGATACGCGGATGGCGCTGCCGAAAACAGATGGTAAAAGCGGGGGGGAGCGCACTCTTCCGCGAAGTATTGGCACTCCCACCGCGCCTGCATTTGTCGACAACGGCAGCTTAGGGCGTTTTATGGGCCGCCGACAGCCAATAAGACGGTTATGTGCCGCAGTGACTTACAGCGATTCATTTTTTTCTTTTACAGCGCAGCTGTTAAGCTTTTCGTAAGTTCGTTTCGTGCCGACAGAAAACTCGGCCCAGCTGTGTGTCGCCGAACCACGCAACTTCCTCGCATCACACACGTGCGTAGGGCGGAGTCACGCCGCGGCATGCATGGATTTCGCCTTCCCTCTCCCCAGCCGAGGAGAAGCAAGTGTTCGCTTAGCCATGACGTCACTGATATGCTGGAAAGCTCTGAACAGCCGCCTTGCTGAGAGACATGTCGCCTCTCTCGTATAGTGAACACACGTGCACAGCTACCATAGGGTGAACGAAGAAAGGCAAGACTCCCGAGGAAGACGCCGCCTACAAGGAAGCTCGGCGCGCGGCTCAGCGGGACTACGATCGACGGAGAGCCGATCCTGCCCATCGTGCAGAGGATTGGGAACCAGAGGAGACCTCGCAAAACTTAACAATACCTAGCAACACTTACTAACAGCAGGAACTAGCTCCGCTGTGACACAGCCTTGCACCACTAGTGCAAACTGGCCACATCTTTTTTTCATGCTTTTTTTATTTTTTGTTCTATGTGGCACGTTGTAGTGGTCGATTCGGCGAAAACGTGTAAAGTACGGGGCCCTGATGGCACCTCCTCAGAAACCGTTTCGATACTGCACCAATGACATATTGTGACGGGGCGTCAAATATATGAAAAGCGAAGCAGGGTATTAAGCAGCCTATTTACAGAGATGGCCAAGATGGCTGAACACGTGCAACGTTTCGCTGACAGTCACCTCCTTCGTTAAAGCAAGGAGGTGGCTCGTAACATCTAACCTCTCTGGCGGGCGCAGCGGCGTCTCGCCACAGACTAATTACACGAGGGGGAGGCGGAGGCAAAGTATGGTTTCAACCAGCATAGAAGCATGACGTCACGCGATGACAGGGTGGAGGCTGCAGAACTGGCACTGGCGTGATCTCATAGTTAAAGTCGGCAAGTTGCTGTAAAACATTGTAAGGTCCGGTGTAACGCGACAAAAGCTTTTTGAAAGACCCACACGACGGTATGGAGTCCAGAGAAGTGCAAGTAGTCCCGGGGAAAAGCAGAGGTGTAGGTGGCAGTGGTCATACCTGTTCTAAGTTTGAAATAATTGCGAGTCGGATCACTCATGAGCGATCTGATGTGCCAGATGGGCTCGCGCGGCATCATCGCGGTCATACTCTGTGCTATGTTGTACAACAGCAGGTAGTTGCCTAATGAAAGTCAATGCACGGTGGTGACCAAACAGTAGGTAAAAAGGCGAAAAACCGGTGGTGTCGTAACGAGATGAGCTGTGCGCAAACGTGACATATGGCAAAGTGCTGTCCCAGTCCCGATGATCGTCAGACGCGTACATCGCCAGCACACCGGTTAATGTGCGGTTCAGCGCTTCGGTGAGCCCGTAGGTCTGCGGGTGGTACGCAGTAATGAGCTTGTTCTCCACAGAACAAGAACGAAGGAGCTCATAGCCAACTTTGGACAGGAAGTAGTGGCCTCGGTCTGTGTGCAGTTGCCTAAGGACATCATCATTAAGGATAACGTCATAAAGTAGGAAATCGGCGACGCCAGTAGCG
Organism: Dermacentor silvarum; assembly: GCF_013339745.2. NCBI lineage: Eukaryota > Metazoa > Arthropoda > Arachnida > Ixodida > Ixodidae > Dermacentor > Dermacentor silvarum. Next base: position 33,144,407 of record NC_051162.1, read on the forward strand.
CAACTAGTCAGCAAAGCTCGTGTGATGGACATACCTCGTAGCGTAGTCGGACGGAACTGCGACTCAGTTGTTTCCTGAAATAGACGTAGTAGCGAACAAGCTGTTGGTCTCTATTGGTCGATGCCTGGAAGGCTGGATCATTGTCACATACATGTATCTACGCGGAGATTACTGGCCTTCCCAATCCTGCAAACGTCCGAGCAACGTTAAAAACCTACGGCCAATCGCGCCGACATCAACATTTTTCAAGCTAACAGAGTGAATGCCGGCATCTCGCTTAAGCTGGCGGCTACAGACTCTGGCCGTGTACCATCCGGCTGAAACAGGTTTTCTTCCAACCTTAGGAACTGAAAATAGTCTCAAGACACTGTCGTAACATCATAGTTAACCACAATGACGTTTTCGCTAGCAGGTCCATTTGTATACAATGTGTTGAAAATACACTGCTTCGGCAGCCACTGCCCTTCTTTTTTAATTGCTGCGAATGTAGCTTTGCACCTTCTAATAGCAAATTTTCTTTTTTTTTGAACATCGCAATCAAGCGACCAACAGGCATATGGTGCCGAATTCATAATTCGACCAGCTTCTCGGTGCTATCATGAACGGATATGTATCGCGCATATGAAGAGATTCGGCGCAAGTGGTGAAACACCTTCGCAAGATATTAAACGAATCGCCTTTCGCCAAAAGTGTGCATCGTGAAGTGTCAACGTTCCCGTGCATGATGATTTGTTTGAATATCCCGTTCATCTTCACCACCATATATCCAGACCGAGGCAGCCAGCCACCAACATCCAGTCACATATTCACGGCCACTCTTCCCGCAACACCCCGCGCTCACATGGCTACCAAAAAAAGGAGTGCTTCGACGCCTCACACGAGTATTGGTGCCTGCAGTGCGCATCAGACCTCTGCCCAGTCTCTCCCACCACAAGGAGGTTGCGTTAAAAGAGCTACGTGGGGGCGTTGCATTGACGCCAGCTGCAACCTGCCTATGGGCTCTGAACCACAGCCCTGCCTTAGAGACAACCTGTCCCTTCTGCCCTCACCCAACTGCCCTCGCAGTCCTGTCGCACCACGTGTGGAATCATCACGGTCTGCAGTAATCAAGAAGCCCCTACTTGTCAAAAGTTGGGCTACATCCAAGACGCTCACCTGACTACCATTTGGTATCTACGGTCCGCATCATCGATCCTTATGAGAAATAATCGAACACAACCAACTATACATGTATATATATACAACTTGCAAGCAGCAAACGTTTAATGCGGTAGGGCAAACTTACCGTTGAAAAAGTAGTTTTGTATCTTTTTAGTTATGTTTGCATAAGCTTGTGGAAACGACGTTGTGCATCACATGTTTGAATTTTTGAAAACGTGTTTGTTGCGTTTTGAATGGAATCTGCCGCGCTTAACTGTTCGTAATCCGCTGTAAGGTAATGGGATATGGGGTGTCGGGCTGGGGCACCTAGACGGCAGGAAGGCAATGCAAGTGTTGGCTTTCGCTGCTGTTGCCCCGATGGTGATGAGGCAGATGTTGGCAAAAATTTCAAACGGATACCCACAAGCGAATCAGAATTCTGGATCAAACTACAAGGAGCACTATGTCGTCAATAAGATCTTGGGAATCTTTCAACCAAACCTAATAAGCATGTGGTCGAATCTCCACTGGTATTGTCGCCATTGCCCTTCTTAGTTCTCGCTCTAAAATGGGGCATTCTTACATTAAATGTTGTGCAGTCTGTGCTGTTGTGCATTGCTTGAAGAAATATTATTGAATTCCTTGAAGAAGGAATTCTTTAATAGGAATTCTTCAATAGGAATTGAATTCCTATTGAAGAAGAAAGCCCAAAAGAATGTGTAAGGTATGCGCAACTTTGGAGGCGACTTGCGATAACTTCTTCCGTTCTAGTCAATAAAAGAGGTGGCGCCTAGAGGTGTTTATCATCTGGACGGGGTCATTTTATAGTTAGTTTTATTTTGATAGCAATTATATGGACACTCCAAGCGCATTCCTGTCGTCACCGTCGCCGTTATGTTCCGTATAAAGTCAAAACACGATAAAATCGTCGCCGGGCGTCGTACGCTGTATCTGTGAGTGAAAGCTTGCGAGGGTAACAATACCAGGAATTAGGGACATTTCGTACAGTTTCCTTTTTTCGCCACCACGTGGCGTATCGACCTTAAAGAATTCGAAATTCCCGCTGTGACGTATGCTATGACGCACAACTAAAGAAAGCGCAATACAAAGAAACACCCTGAAGCTGTGGCTTCACCTCGGTGCTTGGAAACGAGCGCGCTTGTGTATCAGCGTTATCTCGAAGACGGCCAGCTACTTGCTCTACTGACAATGAATCGACGGTTTTGCTAGACACTTCGCCAGAAAGCTCGTCCGCATTCTGGAGAGATGTCTGATCGAGATAACGGCTCCCGCGAAGCTTCCGATGAATATATATTTTTTTCCTTGAGCAGACTTTTTATTTCTACACCACTGTGGCCACGGTCTTGCGTATACGTCAGGGTTCCGTTTCATGGGTTTCCTATAAAACTGGCGTGATCCATTGTTTAAGAGGAAGCTTTAGCTCGGGCCTATCTTCGATGCCGGATTATCAAATACATGTAAAATGCAGGAATGCTTTCATGAGAAAACCGCTGAACCGATTTGAATGAAATGTGTTGCATTTAAGAGGGAAAGTTAAATTGCAGAGACTGCAGCAAATAGAATTTTCGTTTAGATAGTGTAATGTTTTCAAAGAATTGCAGGATGTTCGTAAATTTCAAAAAAATAGAAGCATGAAGTTTACAAATCCGAAACTCAGCCATTAAAGACAAATATGGCATTTCTATAAAGTGCACCCGTTGGAGCATCAAAAGCGAACAATTTTTTTGCTTTAACTTAAAACTTACGTGAATTTGTTATAATGTTTGGAAGGGTTTTGCAAATGCAACACTCACAACATAGTGGTATATTTCAGGATGGTGTATGATATATGATTGCTATCCGCTTTCGATGTATTATTAGGTGCAGTTTACAGAATTCCGATATCATTTTTAGCTGATGAGCTACATAGCTCTATACGCCAAGTTTTCTTTTTCGAAATTTGGCAATTCTTTAAAATTAGACGTAAGAAAGGTAGACCAGCCTATAATAAAATATCCCTTACGACAATCACTACACTTCAACTTTTTTTTCTAAATTCAACATAACTCATCAAATTTGGTGCATTGGTTGCTCTGAGAAACTATTTCCGATTTCCCATGTATTTCGATAGGAGCCCCCAAGCTCAATGTTCCCCCTAAGTTCGAGCTTGAATAATATACTTGTTGGCAAGATACGTTTGTAAACGTGTGATCGTGGCCTAATGAGCTAGAGCACTGGCGTACTGAGCTCAACGGCAGAGGATATGTTTGCAAAGCGTTTTGAGAAGGAATAGGAGAAAAGAAAGGGAGCAGGCTGGTATATTATTCAGAAGCGTGTCTGCTTGGCTAAAAATTACTAAATGCGTTGGTCGTCATACCACCTTCCGTTCCATCAGCATAATTTCTATTTCATTCCGCTAGTATTGTGCTATTATTGTCAATCAATCGAGATTAGAACACCGGTGTCATGGCATTGTATTCCGTCGCAATTCTTTATCACCGTCACTTCAGAATCCTCTCATCGTCGTCATGCCGTCGTCCTTATATGCCTTCGTCGTTCTATCGACATCATTCCTACCTCGTAATTCCATCGTCGTCACTGAATGCGCTGTTGGCCTGCGGTCCTTGTTCTACCATCGTGAGGTAACATTGGCGAGCGATGGTCATAACAAATCGGGTCAATCAGGGAGACAGTGTATGGCCGCATATAGCCGAATCACTTGAAAATGCGGAGAAACACTACGGATTCTAAACAAAGATGTCTTAGCTAACACGGTGGGTCGCTTCTTGTTCGCTAGATTGTGTAAATGCTAATCGCATTAACTTCGATAATCATCTTAACATGGGTTCTGCAGGAATTCTTTCGTCTTCGCGACACTAACGAACTCTTGTCCACATTGTTCCCAGCCTATTAACACCTCGAATTCCTAGAGGTGATCGTGCTCAGGCATGTGACGGACGACCCGAAGTTTGATGGAGGTAGCGGTATGATTTCGACAGCGGCGCCGCCTATCGACCAGGAGAAACACATTTGGGTAGGTGGGAATAGCGGCGAAAGGCACACTTCATGAGTTGCTAGACATCACAGATTTGAATCAACCTGACAAAGAGTTAGAAATATATATGCATTACAGTCGCGCTAAAGAAATTGAAAACTATTGGATTGGTGCGAGACTCGCTGCAAAAACATTCATTAGACTGTCTCAGGTATCCGAGCTATCCTTGACGGGAATCAATGAGATGAGTGTCGATAGAGCGCGTTACATTTTTCAAGAGCGGAAGACGTGCCTAGAGGCAGAGTCGACGGCAATATTTTGTTGCTGCACAAAAATATCTAGATTTTCGGCATGATCATTTTAACGGAAAAACAAAAAATAAGTAAGTTTTCAAGAAGTACTTTGAGTACATTGATAAAATTGTAGCAAACAAATTCTGAAAAGTTAATTTGCAACTTTGTTGTGTCCTAAGGCACAGAGCAACTTACTACTGGTTTCCATTATTTTCTTCGTTATATTTTCAAGCGAGTTGAATATTCTGCCGTAGGTTATATCACAATTAGCCCAACTAATTAAACTGAGACTTTCAAGTGTATATTGTTCTTGGACAAATGCTTTAAGACTACGCGGATGCTGCAAAATTTCTCAACATTGGGGAGGGGAATATGAAAAACAAAATAGAAATGCAAAGCACTTTATTGCCTCGTAAATTTTTATTTTGAATGCTATTTCCACTCGTTAAGTGGCGCGACCCTCGTGTTCGCAGCCTTGTATATGTTTTTGTAGCACTAGGTGCGTTGTCTGCGAATTTACGTGAATAAGCAAGCAGATCATACTTTAATCTGGCGGATAAAAAAAAACAAGGAAAGCCTACGTTGTAGATGCACTGTACTGAAACACAATTAGACAGAGTCTAAATTTGCATATATTTCTAAACAAGGGTGCCTAAATTGTTGATTGAAAAATTGACATCATTATAATGAAGCCGAATAAAGCAATAAAGATGGCATGTTCCGCGTGAAAATATGATGAGCGTTAGCCTTGTGGGTCAACAATTTCAGTTGAATGAAAAAAAAAGCTTCTAGTGGCAGTGTATTATCGTATTTCTGAAAACCAGTAACCAGCGTATCTAAATTTACATTCGCAACAAAATTAGTGGCTCGAGTTCTATCGCTGTAGGTACATCCGAATGACTATATGAGATTAAAAAGTGAGATTAAATGGCGGGCGGCGGCGTGTATGGTAGTGTTCACCTATGCCTTCGCTATAGTATGTTGCCGCACACTTTAAAGCACGAGCATGGTGATCAACCGATGTGCTTTTTTACAACTTCATCCCTAAATGTAAGCCGGGGTTCTCCCACTCCCGGTGGTTGTTGCCAGCCTGATCCCCCCCCTATTTTCCTAACTGTCCATTGCATGGTTTGTTTTCATACCAAATATTCACATAATAATCTGTGGGTGTTCGGCTAGTAATGAAACGTTTATTTCTCTCACAGTTAAATTATCAAGTAACCATAAAGAAGGGATGCAGGGCAAAAACTTGCTATGATGCAGCTTGAAGACCGCCCGGCGGCCGTTGATCACATGACAGTGTCTTCACAATAATCGAGCACGCGAGCTAGCTTCGTAAAGGCAAAAGGGCTAATGGGTGGAACAGAACCGGGCCGGCCAAAGAATGGTATTTTCGGGCTCGGGCCAGGCCCGGACCTGAAAAACCAGCCCGTGCAGCGCTCTACTTCAGATAGTCTGATCAGCAGACTCCCATACTCTCATGTAGTAGTGACGCTGAAGTAAACAGTCGTAAAACTGTGTATGACGAAACTGATTCTTTATTGGGCGAACATGTGCCCACAAAAGCAAGCTACACTCAAAGCACAACGAAAGCGGTGAACACAGTCGGCGATCGTCGAAATCTGATCAGCGGCGAAACGCGTCGGCTTTTATACATGAGTCATCGAAGGCCCCAGAATAACCCCTGGTACCCGCATCTCTTCCAGAAAGATCTATATAATTCGCGTCTCTCATACAATCAGATTACATGAGCGTCGGTGACAAAAGACAACGGATAGAAGCATCGATAACGTTCGAGAAACTTCCCATACATGCAGGCGCGTCCTGTGCCTAGCGATAACGTTTAACATTTTTAGCCGGTGAAAAGCGCTCACCGGTGAAAGATAAACATATATACGTGTCAATACCCTCCCCTTAAAAAGCATCGTCCCGATGATACAAACAAGAAAGCGAAAACAAAACCACGCGTACAGAGAGAGAAAAAAAAAGTCTCAGTTTCGCCCGAAAGGCGAAGCATCAATTGCGATAGCAAATTAGTAGAGACCTATTCGGAGTAGGGATACTAGTTTTATCGGCTGCATAAACTTGGACACATCCGCTTACTAACTGAATTAACAAGCGTGGTGTCAGCGCGCACAAGCAAACATGAATAGATCACACTGAATGACCGCATACAACGACTGTCAAAACGTTGGCAGCAATCGTGGGGTCGTGGGGTCTATCGCTTCAAAGGAAACTGAGCGGCGGATGCACAGCGCATACAAAGGTCAGAGCCGTGTGGAGATAGGAGACCGGGCGGGCGACGGCCACAGCCGGGCAAAGTACGAACGGAGTTGTTGGCAGAGTAGAAGCTGCGCCCCCCCCCCTCCCTCCCCGCGCTGCCTTACCGCTTTGTTGCTTTCGCGTGGGAGATAGAGTGGCAAGTTCCCCTTACGCCCGATTGCAAGATGCGCCTTTGGTGCCGGAGCACAGCGTCGCCCCGCCTCCCTCCCTCCCATACCCCCACGGCTTTTCGCGCGACGGTCGCGTTTGCTTTCGGCCGTGCGTTCGCTCTCCGTGATAGCGCGCGCGTCCCCCCCCCCTCGCGCTTTCGCTCGCGCATACGGCGCGCCGCGACGATTTTATCGCCCTTGGAATCTATACGGAACCTCACGGCGACGGCGACGCCGACGGCAGAAATCCGGTTTAGGTGTCCATATAATTGCTATCGCAATAAAAACAACAACAAACAATAACAAAGTAACAAATTACCGAAGTTCGTCAGCGGGCGTAGAAAGTGCTAAGACGCACCACGTGGATGACTTCACGCGTAGAGTTTCTCACTATATTACCTAGAGGGAAAACTGGCACTGCTGCGCTGTGGTATCCATGGGAATGCCGGTATATTGTGACTTCGGATTGGCATCGTTCTTGGAGAGCCAGAACGCCTTGAAGACGCCCCTGGCTAGCACCGTTCCGCCTGTCACAATGATTCATTTCCTGCTAAAACAGCACGTAGAAACTGCTTTAGCTTTATTATTACACAAAAACATGTTTTCTTTAATTTTGACGACATACTATTCAATGCAGAATTCTATGGAACGTAATACGTATCAGCTGGCCGCTAAAGTTGGAGGGCAGACGATAAGATTCTCGCTCGCTTTGGAACAACTTGTCGTCTGTTCTTGCTTTTCTTCGCTTGATGCTGCATTCCATGTGAGTAAACGTTATTGAGAGATGTAATATGGGTGAATGAAAGCCTTTTATGTAGATTTTATTTTAAGAATGCGTTATTTGTGTAGCCATATAGACACGTTTTAGACGGAGCCTCGTACAACACCAGCCAACACAAGCCTCGCAGACACATATCCCGTCATTCCCATGAGGGCACGGCGCCCTTTAAGAAAATCGCATAGACGGTGGCGCCAGTTTACCCTCTAGGTGTTATAGTGAGAAACTCTATGACTTCACGTCGTGCCCGGCACCGCTGTGATTACGAAATGCCGTCTGGCACGACCTCATAGTCCAGTGTGCCAATACGTCGGATGATCTTATATGGTCCGAAATAGCGACGTAACAGTTTCTCGCTAAGTCCTCGTCGGCGTATCGGAGTCCAGACCTAAACACAGGTCGCCGGGCTGGTACTCGACGTAGCGTCGTCGAAGATTGTAGTGTCGGCTGTCGGTCCTCTGCTGGTTCTTGATGCGCAGGCGGGCGAGCTGTCGGCCTTCTTCGGCACGCTGCAAATAGCGTCGGTGACGTCCGGTAGCATGGCATCAAGCGTCGTTGCCGGGTTCCTTCCGTAGACCAGGTTGAACGGCGCCACGGCCGTCGTTTCTTGCACGGCCGTGTTGTATGCGAAGGTCACGTGCGGAAGGATGGCATCCCACGTCTTGTGTTCGACGTCGACGTACATTGCCAGCATGTCGCCGATGGTCTTATTTAGGTGCTCGGTGAGGCCATTCGTCTGCGGGTGGTAGGCGGTGGTTCGGCGATGGCTTGTGTGGCTGTATCGCAGGATGGCTTGAGTTAGTTCTGCCGTAAAGGCTGTACCTCTGTCGTTGACGAGGACTTCTGCGGCGCCGTGACGCAGGAAGGTGTTCTCAACGAAAAATCGGGCTACCTCGGCGGCACTGCCTTTGGGCAAGGCTTTTGTTTCGGCGTAGCGTGTGAGGTAGTCCGTAGCTACGACGACCCATTCATTCCCGGACGTCGACGTCGGGAAAGGCCCCAGTATGACCATCCCGATCATCTGGAACAGTCGGCGAGGTGGCTCGATCGGCTGTAGAAGTCCAGCTGGCCTCGTAGGCGGGGTTTTGCGTCGCTGAGAGTCACGGCATGTCCTTACGTAATGGGCGACGTCGGCAGAGAGGCGAGGCCAGTAGTATTTTTCTTGGATCCTCGCGAGCGTGCGGGAAAAACTGAGGTGTCCAGCCGTTGGGTCGCTATGGAGAGCTCGCGGAACCTCTGGACGCAATGCTGAGGGTACCACGAGGAGGTAGTTGGCTCGAACAGTCGATAAGTTCGTCTTTAAGAGAATGTCGTTTTGCAATAAAAACGACGCCAATCCTCGCCTGAACACCTTGGGCACAATGACGGTCTTACCTTCCAGGCAGTCTACAAGGCTCATTAGTTCCGGGTCAGCTCGCTGTTGTTGGGTCCCAAGAAAGTGTCGTCATCCTGGTCGTCCTGTGGCGGTGGTTCGACGGGGGCGCCAGAGAAGCAGACAAGGACTGATGGGTCCCGACAAAGTGTCGTCATCCTGGTCGTCCTGTGGCGGCAGTTCAATGGGGGCGCGAGACAAGCAGTGCTTTCGCCCGGACTTGTAAACGACGGTGATGTCGAATGCTTGTAAAGTCAGACTCCATTGTGCGAGGCGACCTGAAGTATCCTTCTAGTTAGCTAGCCAACACAAGGCGTGGTGGTCGCTGACAACTTTGAAGGGCCTGCCATAGAGGTAGGGACGAAACTTTGATGTAGCCCAGATGATGGCGAGGCATTCCTTTTCGGTTGTGGAATAATTTGTTTCCGCCTTCGACCGCGACCGGCTAGCGTAACTTATAACCCTTTCTAGTCCGTCAGTCCTCTGCACAAGCACAGCGCTGAGTCCTACACTGATTGCGTCGGTGTGCACTTCGGTATCGGCTTTTTCGTCGAAATGTGCAAGTATTGGCGGCGATTGCAGGCGTCGCTTCAGTTCTTCAAATGCTTCAACTTGCGGCGTCTCCCACTTGAACTCGACGTCGGCCTTCGTGAGGTACGTCAGTGGCTCAGCGATCCGTGAAAAGTCCTTCACGAAGCGCCTGCAATAGGCGCGCAGTCCAAGAAATCTACGGACTGCCTTCTTGTCGGCGGGCGGAGGAAAGTCAGCGATGGCCGCAGTTTTCTGTGGGTCAGGGTAAACTCCAGAATTGCTGATGACGTGGCCCAAAAACAAGAGCTCCTCGTATGCGAAGCGGCACTTTTCTGGCTTTAACGTGAGTCCGGAGGTCTTGATAACTTGAAGAACTTTTGAAGGCGCCGGAGGTGTTGCTCGAAGCTTGAGGCAAACGACGTCGTCCAAATAGACGAGGCAAGTCTGCCACTTCAAGCCTGCCACTACATTATCCATGACGCGTTGGAAAGTCGCAGGTGCCCAGCAAAGACCAAACGACATGACCTTGAACTCGAACAGTCCGTCTGGTGTTATAAAGGCAGTCTTCTCCCGGTCCCTCTCGTCGACTTCGACTTGCCAGTAGCCGGTGTTGAGGTCCATTGACAAAAAGTACTTTGCGTTGTAGAGTCGATCCAAGGCGTCGTCAATACGTGGGAGAGGGTATACGTCCTTCTTCGTGATTTTATTCAGGCGACGATAATCGACGCAGAAACATAGCATTCCATCCTTCTTCTTTACTAACACCACGGGGGACGCCCACGGACTCTTGGATGGCTGGATGATGTCGTCGTGTAGCATTTCGTCGACTTGTTGCCTTATGGCCTCGCGTTCGCGCGCCGGAACTCGGTAGGGGCTCTGACCGAGTGGGCGGACATATTCGTCGGTTATGATGCGGTGCTTGGCGACAGAGGTTTGTCGAACTTTTGACGACGATGAGAAGCAGTTCTTGTATTGCAGGAGCAGAGCTTTTAGCTATTCTTTCTTATGATTGGGAAGGTTCTGATTGACGTCGAAAGTTGGTTTAGGTACTACAGTCATCGTTACAGGTGCACTAGAATCCGTGAAGGCGAAAGCACCGCTGGATTGTACTATTTCGTCGATGTAGGCGACCGTGGTGCCTTTGTTAATGTGCTTGTATTCGTGGCTGAAGCTCGTAAGCATCACTCTTGCTTTGCCTTCATGTAGCTCACCTATGCCTCTAGCGAAGCAAATTTCACGGTCGTGCAGTAAGTGATGATCGCCCTCGATGACACCCTCCATGTCTGTAGGCACTTCGGTACCGACGGAAATCATTACGCTGGAGCGAGGCGGAACGGTGACTTGTTCTTCTAGCACATTCAAGGCATGGTAACTGGTGTTTGTATCCGGTGGTGTCGCGTTGTGCGTTGAAAGCGTTATCGACTTGGACCTTAAGTCGATGACTGCACCGTGTTGGTTTAGAAAGTCCATGCCTAGGATAACATCCCTGGAGCCGTGCTGCAGGATTACGAAGCTCGCCGGGTAAGTGCGGTTGTTTACCGTGACTCGCGCTGTGCAGATTCCAGCCGGCGTTATTAGGTGGCCTCCCACTGTCCGGATATTGGGTCCTTGCCAGGCCGTTTTCACCTTCTTCAACCTGGCGGCGAACTCGCCACTGCCGACGGAATAGTCGGCTTCAGTGTCGACGAGAGCGGTGACATTATGACCATCGAATAGCACGTCTAGATCGGTAGACCATCGTCTGGCGTTACGGTTAAGTCGTGGCGTCGGATCACGGCTGCGTCGGCTTGCTGCGCTGCTGCTACGTCGCGTTGGTAGGTCTACTTTCGGCGACGAAGTGTTGTCGTCAAGGCTCTTCCAGGCGCTATGCTGATACCTCGTCATGATGATTCGCGAATTTAGTTCGTCGGCGGCGGAGTATCTTCAGCATTGCGTCGTACAGCAACCGCACCTCCATCGGTTGCTGCCTTTTGTTTCCCGGGTAAGGGCTACGAGATCGGCCCCGGGTTGGGCCGACATACAGCCCTTACGCGGCCCAACCCGGGGCGAGATGTAGCGGCCTGGTGACGGCGAGCGTGAGGGTCGTCGTCGTGACTGGGCTCTGGCGAGGTAGTCGGCGATGTCACGTGACCGCTCGCCAAGCTGTGGACGTGGCGCGCTGACGGCGAACCCTTGCAGGCCCACAAAATCAAGCTACACTCGAAGCACAACGAAAGCGGCGAACACAGACGGCGATCGTCGTAATCTGATCAGCGGCGAAACGCTTCGGCTTTTATACATGAGTCATCGAAAGTCCCAGAATAATCCGTGGTACCCGCGTGTCTTCCAGAAAGTTCTAGATAATTCGCGTTGCTCATACAATCAGATGACATGGGCGTCGGTGACAAGAGACAACGGATAGAAGCATCGATAACGTTCCAGAAACTTCCGATACCTGCAGGCGCTTCCTGTGCCTAGCGATTACGTTTAACATTTGTTAGCCGGTGAAAAGTGGTCACCGGTGAAAGATAAACATGTATACGTGTCAATATGATCATGAAAGATTGAGTAAAACAATTTAAGACGTAACCTGCTTCCCTGTTCAAGCAAAAGGATCCAGTCAAGTTATTTTTTCTTCTTACACTTAGAAAGTGGTTGTATATTCCCAGGTCGAACAGTGTCGTGACGAATTGGACTTTTTCTAGAGTATCAATATGCAAAAAATTTATTGTTGGGCTTTATGTGCCAAAACCACAATCTGATTATGAGGCACGCCGTGGTGGGGGACTCCGGATTACTTTAGTCCACCTGGGGTTCTTTAACGTTCACCCAATGCTGAATTGATATGCGCATCAGAAACCGCATTCAACACAGGGCATGCCTACACCAACATTGGTAAAATTTGTTTTTTACGCTGCTCTTTTACGTTAATACTTATGTGTTTTAAACTTTGTTGCAAGTGAAGGGCATGCCCGGCATTTCTAACTACGGTATTGAGATGTTATGACCAAGAGCCATCCTCTGACAGCATAAGACCTAAATATTTCACAGGTGAATTATTTTTTTATTTCAACTGGCCACTTAACAAATACTTATATCTGATTTTGTAACATTTTTGTAGTGAAGCTAATGTCTACATAATTATTTATGTTTAGGTTCATGCTATTAGTGACACACCATTTTTATACGCGCTTCAAGTCGGCCGCCAATAAAACAATGACTCATTAGATGCCCTTGCACACAGTACACAATCATCCACAAAAATTGTATCCCGGTTCAATAATATCACACATATTGCTAATAAAAAACCTTGCACTCGGCCGCGCAACGCTTGAAACAGCGAAGCTGTATGATCGTAGCCCAGCATTTTCCGGAAGTGCGCGCGAACTTTTCATCTTATTACTCATGTAGACGATAATTTCTTTTCGCGTGTCTCGGACTTACGGCCGACACTGCGCGTTGCACAGCGCAGCTTGCAACACCAACACCGCGTTCCAGGAGACCCGCTCCGTGAATGCGTCTCTCTCTCTAGCTCTCATAGCACGCAAAACCTCTTCACCTTGCAGAGCACGAGCGTACAAACGCGCCAGCTGTGGAGAAATACGACGACGCTCGAACGCAATCATATGGTTAGCATAAATGCATGTTGTGGCAGCGTGGCTGTATAGCCTAGGGGTTCCGACGCTCGCTTTGGGACCGGAGGTACGCGGCCTCGAAACCCACCTCTGCAAGAAAGTTTATTCATTTCTTTTTTTGGTAGTCTCTTGATACGCACCACAACTTACGGCTGGCTTAAACAGCTTCGCTGTGAAAAAAAAGAAATTCGGCAGAGACATTTCAAACTGCTTACGTGTGGCTATGCGAAAGCGATATATTCCCTTTGGTGCAGTTTTGTACGGAACGGCGTTCCAGGAACTAGTTTCTTTTGGGAGGAACGGAGGAATGCCACCATTCCTTTAAGGCTCGGTGGAACTGTAACTCGTTATTTTTACAAAGGGACGGCAGAGGGAACGGCGTTCCTTCTGTAAACGTTCCATGGCACTAAACAGGCGCACCGAGGCATGCACGTATGCAGCACATCATGCAAGGCGCAAAGAACTACCGCTTGTCTGTCACGTGACAAAGGTGCTTTTTTTTCGCGAGTTTTGCATTATATTTTTTATTGCGATGGCAATTATATGGACACTCAAAAGCAGATTTCTGCCGTCGGCGTCGCCGTCGCCGTGAGGTTCCGTATGACGTCAATGGAGATGAAATCGTGACCGCGCGCTGCCGAACGCTGTATGTGCGAGTGAAAGGGCGCGAAGGACGCGCTCTTTCACGGGGAGTGAACGCACGGTGGAGAACAAACGCGCGTTCTGCGCCGTGCTTCCTTAAGGGCTGCAGAAGTAGGCGTCTCTTTCCTCCTTTACAATCACCATATATGTAGAGCAAACGCGCCTTCTTCCGATGCGCGAGAGGCCGTGGGGGAGGGGGGGAAGGGGGGAGGGAAGGGAGGCGACGTTTAGCTGCGGCACCAAGTGCCTATTTATATCAGAGGCTCCGGCAACAGTCACCAACGCCGCACGCATTTTGAGCGAACGCGGGCAAAACGCCGACGGCGTCGACAACAGTTCTGCGCGTTGCCGGTGCTGCTGCATGTCCAAGTTTATACAGCTGATAAAGCTAATATCATTACTCCGTATAGCTCTCTACAAATTTGCTATCGCAATTGATGCTTCACCTTTCAGGTGAAACTGCGACAATTTTTTTTATGACTAGGCTTCAAGATTGCCACGTGACGCTCCCTTCTGTAGTTTCTTTCCGCCATGGCGGCCTGTCGGACACTAACATCGAGATGTGAATGAATGAATGAACTTTTATTTCCCTTTTTAAGAAAGGGGAGGGGCCGGGGCGGAGAGAGGGAGGCCTGTGTGCTCCAGTCTTAGCACCTTGTGCTGCCAGACGTCCGCCTACCAGTCGTGGTAGGCCTCCGCTACCTCCTCAGCCCACCTCAGGACTCGGTCCTGCAGGGTGGGATCGGAGCTGCGCAGGGCAGTCTCCCACAGCTCCTCGCTACTAATTAATGGTTTGAGGTTGCGGGGGGGATATTTGATGGGGCATTTCCACATTATATGGGAGAGATCCGCTGTTTGGACAGGGCAGAAGCGACACTTGGGTGTCGGGTATGTGTCGGGAAAGAATAAGTTCAAAGTGCGTGGGGTAAGAAAAGTGCGAGTTTGTAGTTGGCGCCACAATATTTCTCTCTGGCGCGTGCTCGACACAGAGAGAGGTGGATACGTTAGGCGTTGGTGTTTGTAATGTGTGGAAATTTCATGGAATGTGATGAGTGCGTCTTTATTGGTCTGTTGTTGGGAGTCATTGGCTTCTGGGGTAAGGCCCACATTTCCGTCCACTCGGTCCGTGAATCCTCGAGCGGCGGCATGAGCCATTTCGTTGCCTGGTAGTCCTTGATGTGCTGGAGTCCAGATGAGAGCGATGTGGTTTTTTGGCGGGTGAGCGGCTAGTAGAGAGTGCGCGAGGTTTGTAATGTAGCCGCTACTGAAGTTCCGGATAGCAGTCTTCGAGTCACTGATGATGACATCGCAATCAGGTAGCCCCGATGCGAGTGCAATGGCGGCCTCTTCTGCGTCGCCCGCTGAGGTGGTCCTGACTGATGCTGAACGAACAGTGTTGCCCTGCTTGTCTACGACCGCTAAAGCATAACGATGTTTAGTTTTATAGGCTGCGGCTTCCACGTAGTAAACTCCTTCTGCCTGTCCATAGCTGCGTTGTAGCGCCTTGGCTCGAAGTTTCCGGCGTTCGACGTGAAATTCGGGATGCATGTTTCTGGGTAGGGGTTGGATGTGGTATTGGCCGTGTATGTTCGGAGGAAGTTGATGTCGCTTGTTCTCGTTGAGTGGTGGGGCGTAGTGAAGTTGTCTCAGGATCTCACGCCCAGCTGCAGTGGTGGAGAGTCTGTGATATTGCGATGATAGATGTGCTTCGGTTAATTCTTCAAAGGTATTGATTGTGGCTGTGGCCATCACCCTCTGTGTGGATGCTCTAATCGGAACACCAAGAGCGACTTTGTGTATCTTGCGGATCAAGCAGTTTACAGTGTCCGCTTCCTTCCTAGAGAGTGAGAGATATGGTAGTGCGAAGGTGATTTTGCTTAGGACAAAAGCTTGGATGAGCTGAATCAGTTCCTTCTCTCGAAGCCCTCCGTGTTTATTGGAGATCCTTCCTATGAGGCGTAGCGTGTTATCTACTGTTGTTTGTAGTGCTTGCAAGGTACGCTGATTTGCTCGGTTGCTTTGAAGGTGAAGACCTAGCACCCTTATCCTGTCTACCTGGGGTATGGAGTGCCCTTCAACTGTGAGGTCGATATTCGGGGGCGATGTCCTGAAGCGTCTCGTGGGGGGCAGAAGGAGAAGCTCTGATTTGGTGGGGGAGCACCTAAGGTTCAAGTCGTGACCTACTTGTTCGATCTGGTCAATGGCTGCTTGGAGGGTGTCTTGGATGTGCCCGTCCGAACCTCCGGTCATCCACAGCGTAATATCGTCCGCGTACAGTGAGAATCTGAGGTCGGGAATCTTCTTTAGAGCGAAAGCTAAAAGTCGCATAGCCAAATTGAAGAGGAGGGGGGAGAGTACTGCCCCTTGGGGCGTACCAGTGCTTCCTAAACGTATCTAACCTGATTGTTCGCTGCCTAATTGGAGCGTTGCAGTGCGCTTCGTCAGGAAGCTGCATATATAACGGTAGATTCGCTCTCCACAGTTTATACTGTTAAGTTCGCGTAGAATGGCCAAGTGGGACACATTATTGAAGGCTCCCTTGAGGTCGAGGCCCAGCAACGCTTTTGTGTCGCGTGCGTCGCTCGGTTCAATGATATCTTGTTTGAGCCTTAGCATGACATCCTGGCAAGAAAGAGACTTGCGAAATCCAGTCATTTCCGAGGGGAAAAAGCGATGATCTTCGATGTATTTGGAAAGGCGTAGGTGGATTACGTGCTCCAAGATCTTCCCTATGCATGAGGTGAGAGAGATGGGACGGAAGTTATCAATGTGAATTGGCTTATTCGGCTTGGGAATGAAGATCACCTTGGCTACTTTCCATTGTTGGGGTATCTCGCCCTCTTCGAGACAGTGGTTGTAATACTCGGTGAGTTTGCGTATTGATTGCTCATCGAGGTTGCGAAGCGTCTTATTTGTCACAGAGTCTGGACCTGGTGCCGTGGTAGTTCGCACTTCGTTGAGGGCATGTCGAACCTCCGCTTCTGTGATGGCGCTGCAAAGTTCCTCATTGGGTTCACCAGTATAGTCGGGCATGGGCATTTGCGTAGGAGGGGGCATATGTTTGGAAGCCAAGTTACTGAACATTGTCGGCAGGTCCGCTGCATGTTCATGTAGCAGTTTATTGATCTGGTGGTTATTATGCGTCCTAGATGTGGTGGGGTCGAGCAGGTGCCGGAGCAATTGCCAGGTCTTTTTAGTGCTAAGATGACCATGCGCTCCTTCGCAAACCTGAGTCCATTGCTGTGCCCTCAATTTGATAGCGTATTTTTCAATCTGAGAGTCCAATTTGGCGATTCTGATTCGGAGTTTGTGGTTGTAACGGGCTGTTAGCCGTTTCCTGAGTAAGGCTTGCTTCGCTTCCCACATGTGTAGGAGCTTCGAATCAATTGTTGCCAAGGGTGTATCTGACGAGAGAGTGGTGGTATGGGCCTCTACATCTGCTTGTAAAGCGTTCGCCCATTGCTCTATGTCAGTAATGTCTTCTTCGTTGGTGTTGGAGCGAGATTTTCTGAATTCCGTCCAATTGGTAAGCCTTAGTGGTTTCATGGCCAGTGGTCTGTGCTTGAAATTTACGCGGAGTTCGAGGATGTAATGGTCGCTGCCTAAGTTGTTTTGGAGGTTTTGCCACGTCGCCTGAGTGATGCGGTGAGTTAGGGTGAGGTCGGGGGATGTATCCCTACTGACGCTATTTCCTAGCCGGGTAGGAAGAGTAAAGTCATTGTGGATGGTTAAACCTTGATTCTGTATGTGCTGCCACAGAGCTCTTCCCTTAGGGGCAGATGCAGAGTGGCCCCACATTTGGAGGGGGGCATTGAAGTCGCCCATTACAACTAGCGGCTGTTTATTGGCGTTAGCTTTGGCTTGAGCAAGCATGTGCTCAAAGCGGTGTTGTCGAGCATTGGGAGGGCTGTAAACATTCAACACGTATAGGGTGGGTTGTTTGAGGCTTTTAGGTAGAATTTCGATGAAATCGTGGGGGATGTCAGTACCGCTGAATGTCTCCCATTTAACAGAAAGGTGCTGTCTTACAAGTACGGCAGTGTTGGGCTTGACTATGTGAGGGTCTTGAAACGTGTTGTATCCCGGTAGAGTTACTTTCCCGTGTGTTTCCTGCAAAGCTATAATATCAGGGAGCTCGTTAAGATTCTGCAGAAATAGTGTAAGATTTGCGCGCTTGTTGCGGAACCCCCTGCAGTTCCACTGCCAGATCACCAGACTACGTGCTGGCTTCATTATTATTGTCGCTGTGGTGAAGGATGGGAGTTTGTGACGTCGTGGAGGGTCTTCCCCAGGTTTCGATTAGCTCTTGGAATCTGCAGAACTGCGCAGATGCCTCACAAATAAAGGAATCAAGCTTGCTTTGTAGCCGATTTTCAAGGGCAACAACCTTGTTTTCCAGGGTCGTCATGCGCTCACCAAGGACAAATATGGCGTTTTCAACGGTGTGGTCGGTGTCTGTTATATCGGCATTCTTCCTTTTTGCCGGTGGGGGCTGCACGTGGGGTGAAGGTGGCCTTGGAGTTGCTGCTTCAGTAGTAGCAGTGGGTGCAACAGTGTCCATTTGTTCTGTCGGAGGGCTTATGGGTGTGGGTGCAACTGTATCCATGCGTTCTCTCGGAGGGCGTGTGGGTGTGGGCGCAAGCTTTTGTGGCAGTGGGTTGGAAGTAGCGGCAGGACTTTCATTGATTTCGATGGGGGGGGGGGTGGAGCATTGCCTTGAGCTGTTTGATTTCGGCCTTGAGAATTTCGTTCTGATTAAGCAAGTATTTGATGAGAGAGTTATCAGCATCTAGTGAGGAGCTGCTATTGTGGGAGACTACCCCTGCCCAGCTCACCTTTGTATGGTTGATGGGCGGTCTCTCCTCGTTGCGTGGAGTCAGCGGAGGCCAAGCTTGCTTCGATGCTAGAACCTGGGCCGCTGTTGCAGAGTTCTTGCGGCCAGAGTTGCTCTGCGGCTTCTCTTGTCCTGGGTGTTGGTTGGAGGCCTGGATATTGTTCCTGGCCAGAAGTGTCAGTTTAGTTTCTGGTGGTGCGGGGGCGGCGTCCGTGGTTTGTAACGAAGTCTGCACTCTGATGAACCAGTCTCATGTGTTCCGTTGCAGATGATGCAAGTAGGGGTGCAGCTGTGGTCTTCGGGAGGATCTGGCGTGCCGCATTGTGGACAGAGACATATTGTCACATTAGGGCAGACATCTTGACGATGGCCAAGCTGCCCACACCTCGCACACGCCTCCACTTTTTGCCGATATGGTCGGCAGCGGAGGTCTGTGCGGAGGTAATCAATATAGAAGGGGACCTTTGAGCCTTCGAAAGTGACCAGGATGGAGTCCGTGGAGCCCATTCTTCGAGCAGCTAGTATCTTGATTGTTGGATTAGAGTCTCGAAGTTTAACCAACACGTTCCCCTCCACCAGGGAGGCCGGCAGCTTGATGATGCCCCTACACGAATTTTTGGGGTCTGCCACGTGCGTGGAGACCTCGTAGCTCTTGTCCATGATGGTGAGGGTGGCAATCTTCAAGTAGCGATCAGCTCTGTCCATGCAGGGGGTGCTTATGATGATTGTGTTGTTAATCTCGTTGGCCCGGAGTCGATCTAGCGATGTTGCAGCCGCGGAGAGGCCTGTGGACTTGATGCCGATGTCACGGAGAGAGATGGGTGTATGTTAGCGCAGTTGACACCACCATGCAGACGAAGAATGATTTTGTATTCAGCGGCAGGGAGTGGAGGAGGACGAGGCAGATTGTGGCTTACTTGCGGCGGAGTTTTGAGGGTGCTTGGCGAAGTGGGCGAAGGCCTCTTGGTGTCAGAGTTAACAAATTTCTCACGCCAATCGATGATCCCTTCTGGAGTCATGTCGACAGCATCGAGATGTAACTCTTGCCGAGTTCAAACAAGGGTATTTACTAAATTAAGAACATCTATTCTGGACATTTCTTTTTCCGCTCATACTGCAATATTCGATCAGCATTCATTACACGTCTAAGTATTGTTCCTTTCGATGCGGTTTCTTGTGCAGACATTCAATTCTATTGGTGCATGCGAGTAACTTTCTATTTGCAGATCTGAAGCGCAGTATCCTGACTGCGCATTTGAAGACCGAAGTGGAAAGCGCCGTATGTGTTGCACTTGTAATAGACGAGCACCAAAGTGGCAGTTAAACATGTCTGGAGTATGTCCGGTGCTGCTTGAAAAAAATTCGTCTAGGAGCGTTGCTTTGGATTCTTTTTATCTCCAGATAATGTGCCACCGGCAATGTTCAAATTCTTATAATATATTTAGTTTGATGTGAGATTTAAATTGCACACTTTATTTCGTCGCAAGATTATCCGACACCACATTTTAATTTCAAAAAATCAAAGGTAACGTTAATGTAACGACACGTTACAATGTTAGAAATGTAACTGGAACGCGTTCCATTCGCCTTAAAGTATCTTGCAACGGGAACTCGTTCCAACATTGGGAAGGAACGAGGAACGAGCTTTCGTTCCTGTTTTATAGAGGAACGTGTACAACGCTGCTTTGGTGAAATGTTTTTTCCGCACGTTCCGCCTCCGTGCAAGTTCACCCCTGCGTTCTAACGGCGCTTCGGCGAGGCCAAATGGAAACGCGCTAAACGTCTGAACGCACTCGCTTGCCCACGAGTTCGTAACCCGAAGGAGCGCTCCGCGGCGTTCAATTGGACATAAATACAAGGGGTCAGGCAAGGAGACACCCGAAAGGCGAAGCACCAATGGCGATGGCAACTTAGTAGAGAGCTATACGGAGTAAGGATAGTAGTTTTATCAGCTGTATAAACTTGGAGATGCAGCAGCACCCGAAACGCGCAGAACTGTTGTGGTAAGTGGTTCTTGAGGGAAAGGGAAAGGTTGGCGCTATCTTCTGCAGCCCTTGAGGGAGCACGGCTCAGCGCCAACGGGGAGGGGTAAGTGGGAGCGAAAGAAGGGATAGAGTGGAGACGCCATGGCTGGGCGAAGCAAAACCGGCAGGCATAGGCGGCACGTATCAGGCCGAGATGGAAGGCCTTGGCGTGCTGCAGAGTCTGCAGGGGTGTTGTGCCAGGCCGGTCAGGCCCGGGGTGGAGTGGGAGGCCGTGAGGCCTTCCCGCTTGTAGAAATGTCCTTAGAGGCGTGCGGAGAGCCCTGACGAGTCAAGGAACTCCACGACGCCTCGAAGTGCAGAAAGGTGGTGTCGGCAGGGGAAGAGGAGATCTTCCTCCTTGCCACAGGGGAGGCCCAGGCGGCGGAACTCCTGCAGGAGTGGGCCCCGCTGCTGGAGGTACGCCGGGCAGGCCAGCAGGAGATGTTCGATCGTCTCCGGCTCCCCGCAGGAGCTGCAGGCCGGGGACGTCGCTCGTCCCAGTCGGTAGCTGCGTGCTGCCGTCCAGCTGCAGCCGATGCGGAGCCGGAGAAGGAGCGAGGTCTCCCTGCGAGCCAGGCCTCGCTGGGGGAGTGGTCGTGGGGGGCATCCCAGTGCCACCCGTTTGTCTGGGTGGTGGGTCGCCAGGTGTCGCCGCAGCCTCAGTCCTGTGAAGTCGCCCTCCGTCACGGCCCGACTGAGGGGCACAGTGGTGTGGTGGGCGTCCTTCGCCAGGGTGTCGGCTGCCTCGTTGCCCGGGATCCCTACGTGGGCGGGGATCCAGTGCAGGGACACCGGGTGGCCTGCGTCCTGCAGCGCTGTCAGCCGGGTAGACAGCAGTGCGACTCCAAGGCTGGCGCTTTCTGGCCTCTGCAGGCCGAGGAGGGCTGCCCTGGAGTCGCAGAGGATGGCCGCTGGTACCCCAGGAAGCTCCTCAGAGAGTAGGTCGACGGCCAGGTGGAGGCCTGCCACCTCCGCTGCAGTCGAGCTGGCGTGTCTGGGCAGTCGACACTGCCTGCTCTTCTGCAGGGCTGGTGCCGTGCAGGCCGCCGTGGCAGAGCCGGTGTCCGGTACCACCGAACCGTCGACGTACACCAGGAGGTGGTCTCCGAGGGTCTCGTCCAGGAGGCAGGCGGCCGTCTGCTGCAGGGCGCAAGCGGGTGAGCGCCTCTTCGAAATCCCGGGCAGCTCCGTGGCGATGGGGACAGGAGGCCTCTGCGGTGGGGGCAGCTGTACCGCATTCGGCGGTGGGTTGCCAACCACCTCCTCGTAGAGGCGGCACAGCTGACCCATCCTTGAGGAAGGCCGGGACTGGAGGCGACGCAGCAGGCCTCTGCCATCAGGAGCATGGTGGAGGCGGTCGACGTGCCTCAGCCCCTGCTGCAGGAAGAGGAGCGACAGGGGCCATGCTCCAGCCTCCGCAAGGGTAGCGGCAATCTGGGAGCTCCGGGGGACGCCCAGGCAGAGTCGGATGGCCGCCCGGTGCTGCAGCTCCAACTTTTCGAGGCGGCGTGGCGGCAGCGCCACCAGCGGGAGGGCGTACCGCAGGCGTGATGTGGCCGCCGCCTCGTAGAGCCGCAGGGCCCACTTCGCAGACTGTTGTCGACGCCGGTAAGTGGTTCTTGAGGGAAAGGGAAAGGTTGGCGCTATCTTCTGCAGCCCTTGAGGGAGCACGGCTCAGCGCCATGTCGACGCCGTCGCCGTTTTGATGATAAGTGGTTCTTGAGGGAAAGGGAAAGGTTGGCGCTATCTTCTGCAGCCCTTGAGGGAGCACGGCTCAGCGCCGTTTTGCCCGCGTTCGCACCGAACGCGCGCGGCGTTGGTGACTGTTGCCAGGGCCTCTGGGGGCGGCTCGGAGGTTTTCGACGAGATCAGAACGGGAAACTCGTCGAGCAGCGTTGAAAATCTTTACCACCTTCTCGCCTCGCAACGTTTTTATATAAATACACATTTGGTACCACAGCTAAAGGGTCTAGTTTGGAGCGGAGAAGTGGAGAGGGTGTGGAGCTTGGCCATCTTTTTAGGCCGCGCGGCAGCACAGGCTGTCGCGTGGAGGGCATCTTGCTCCTTAAATCGCTCGGCAATTTGGCGAGCAAATTCGTCTAGACGGATAGTGAGGTTGGAGAATTGTTGGGTGAAGGCTTGGATGGCCGTCTGCACCACGGCCTGAATTTTGGCCTCCACGAGTTGTTCGAATTGTGGGGATAGGGCCGGGGTTGCCGCGGCCGATGTTGGTGTGGCCGAGGAGGTAGTGGGAGTTGCTGCCCTCTTCTTGGCCGGCTGTTCGCGAGTAGGAAGAGAAGGTAGTAGAGGAGGGAGTTTATGAGCGGCCGAGATCATTGTCGCCGGGGTAGGGGTATAGTGCCCAGAATATAAGTATATTCTAGGCACTATAGTAGGGACGAGGACCTGCAGGAAGGCATGCAGCTGCGACTGAAGGCGTTGGTTGGTGTTGTGGAGGGAGGCGAGCTGTGCGCGGACATGCAACATTTTCTAGAGGGTGTTGGCGGAGTCCTGGTAGACTACGTCTGCCAAGCTCACCTCACTGGTGTGGCGGCCGGGTTCCTGTGCAGGTGATTTTGGGGGGACTGGAACTTGGGGTTGCCTGAGTCCGGTCCAGGAGTGGGATCAGGCCATAGGCTTGGTACGGTTGGAGGGCTGTTTCAGGAGATGGCTACGGTTTCAGGCTGTTTCAGATGTAGCACCTATATAGTACAGAGGAGTAGTAGATGTGCTTGGGCACCCAGTCTTGTTCGAAAAGTCTTGTTCGAGGTAGTGGTGTCGGCGTTGTGGGTCGGGAGTGTTGATGAGGACGACGTGTTGGAGGGTGTTGATGATTACGGTGTCTGACTTGGCCTCTTGGTGTCCGAGGCGGGCTGCTTGCAGAATCACATCGCGAAGCGCAACGCCGTTCACGGTCCGAAGGTTGAGGCAGCCACGGGGACGGAGGATGATTTTATGATCGTTGATGGGTAGCTTGGGGTGGCGTAGGGCAGAGAGTTGGGGCGGCCGGGGCCGGCTCCTCGCCAGAGCTTGAGGCGTAGATGGCTGCATACATTTTCGGCAGCGACGGAATTCGGAGTAGCGGTGGAGCGGGAGTTGCGAGTCGAGCTAGGATGAGTTGGCTAGGATGAGTTTATCCGGTCGTAGGGGACAAAGTCGGGTCTCCTCCGCGCCCCGCAGGCCCGGTTTCGATTCCCGCCCAGATAAAATTTACCTATTTTTCTTTACAAAGGGATTAGTTTACTTTGTTTACATGAACCTGCCTGCTAAATTGTCATCAATTCGAGCATTTTTTACGCGTTTTTACTCTTTGCCGTCGGCCATTTTTGGTAGCGTCATTCGGTCACGCCACCGACTACAACTACGGGTTTTCGCGTAATGGGGCATATAATGCTTTCGCATTAAAAAGTGGAAAGGAATCGGCCCCAACACGGAGCCTTGCGGCACACCAGACGTAGCAGCAACATCATCTGAGCAACTCCCATTCAAAACAACTCTTCTACTTACAACACGGAGTTACAGCTTGTATATTCATGAATGTATTCACGTGTTCATAGTACCGCTAATCTTACCTGGTCAACCTATTACCGCTAATCTTACCTGGCATATTGACATTAGTAACACTGCGGATCGAACGTTGGGTTATTGGCTCGTGTACACTTATAATGCCACCATCCTCTCTCATGTTACTATAGAAAACACTAATAGGAACAAAATTTGAGTATACATCTAATGTGTGAGATTAATACCTCATTACAACTCAAATTTACTCCACTCGTTTTATATGTTCAACTTATCATCGAATAGCTACTCTAACCCCAAATAAAGCTAAAGTTGAATTTGTAACCCGTAAACTGATACAGTCGAACCCGGATATATCGAATCTGAAGGGGATCACAAGAAGTTCGTTATATAGATAATTCGGTATATAAAATAATAGGCCCTCAGGTAAGCGGTGGCTTACCGGTTAGTGCATCTGAGAGCCGCTAACTTACTGCACGCAACATGGGGGAAAAAGGCAAGCACACTTTATTTACCCGCAAAAAAAAAATGCTGGTCCACTTTCAACTTCATTGAAAAGTCCAAGCTGATTCTTTCTTTACACTTGTAGCGGCCATCGCTTGCGGAAAATAAACTCGTGAATAGGCACTCAACCCAAACTACGACGCCTCCAAAATCGGATAGAAGGAATGTTGACGTCCGAGGTAGCATGAGGGCTAGCTGAACAGCCTGACGGGGCTCAACTGACTGCACTATCTCTTCTCCACCTCCAGGTGCCAGAATACCTCAGAGTGTACAAAGGAGTGCACTATGAGGTCTTCTGCGTGGCGCCGCGTTCGATATATCGAATGTGCTGGTGAACGAGCGTTCTTTATACGCGTGCACCAGCCCGATACATTTGCATGGAATTTTCAAGGGGATTTTACAGCTGTTCGATATACAGAATAATTCGTTATAAGTTGGCTTGATATATCAGCGTGCGACTGTATCTCCGTCACCATATATATGGCATCGTATTGATCAGCTGTACAAAATACGTATCAGATTTAGTCACATTAACTTCCTTCAGCTCTTTCTGGCCTCACACAGCCCTTGAATGGTATCGCCTCCCCAAAGAAATCATAAAGAGTACAAATTAACGGAAGCTTTCATGCAACATCAACTACCGTACGTTGTGTAATCTGAATTTGTTAATTACTTACTATGTTCCTTTTAAATCCTTTGTAAGGTCAGGTAATATGGTATAATTGTAAAGCTGCTTTCGCATCCCTTTACCCCTCCCCCGGTACAGGGTAGCCAACCGGAGATAACCTCTGGTAAACCTCCCTGTCTTTCCTTTACCTTTTTCTCTCTCTCTCTCTCTGCCTTCGTCGTGCGCACTGAACTTTTTTCCACGTACCACCAGCTAAAATTATATGATTAGAAAGTTACTTTTTAATCATTGCATTATTTGTTTAGCCTGCTCAACCCACTTCCTTCCGTAATGCCTTCGAGTGTTCACGGCGCAAATAAATAAATTATGAAACTCTAAAAAATATTTCTTGGATGAGAGGTGGTCACCTCCGGCAGTCTTTCATCATCATCATCAGACTATATTTATGTCCATGGCAGGACGAAGGCCTCGCCCAGCGACCTCCAATGACCCCTATCCGGCGATGTATAAAATATGCGCATTATTTAAAACTACATAGTTTAACACTACGTAGCTAAACTCAGTTATTCTTCTGAAATAACTAGTCAGTTGTTCCTCTTAGCCGCTTATTTTGTCTGTGCATGAAAGTCTCTCGTTTCATTTGCTCAAATGACAACCTAATTAACAAGCTTTTGAAACTTATATCGCTTTGGTAAATAAGTTGCTATGTGTTTTTGGACTCACGTGCTAAAATAACAAAAAACGTACATTGCTTTATAAATGCAGTGAATGAAATTGCTGCGAAAAGACAAAGCCGTGTAATACATTTGAGCTTTTCATTACATGCCTATAGCCAGGAAGTTTATGCAACCAAATGATTGTGTATTATTACATTCTCAAATTCCTACGGCATTTCCTCTATGTGGAGAAGCCAGTTTAACTTTTAAATGATTCACAATTCGACTTTGTGATGTTTGACCATATATTTGATAGATATAAATGTGCATGACCAATAGGAACATATGTTGGAGGCAAAAAGTCTTAGCAAATTTTGCAAAATAATCTGTGTTTACCAACTGAACAGCATATTTCTACCCTGGCACAGATAGGAAATTGAAATGAATCACATGCATAAAATTTTGCAGTGCGAGTAATATGAAGTACAGTTTCAGTTTTATTTCTTTCAATTTATGATATATGATAGTTGATGTGATGACTTCAATTTCCTGTTTTATGTTTAGGCTACTGACACTGCACAAACTATATTTTTCGTCATAACACGGAATACAGGCCCAGAGTGCGGCTCATAAAGACATCGGGATAATGAGGTGTAATTTGTGGATACATTTCTCGCTATGGGTAATATAGGAGCCCCTTTCTCGCAAATATGTCTTGGTTGAGAGCGCGTGTGCTGAAAGTAGACTGATTGTCCGCGCTTTCCGTGCAGCTACCGAAGCGACTGTGACAGCCTTTCGCTGTTTAAAGGTTTAAGCTTTTCGATGCCAAGCGCCTGAAATATACACTAAAAACGCGCTTGTCCAGAACCAGAAAGGTCGCAAGCATCATGCGAAGGCAGGGATTACCCTTGTACGGGTTAGTCGCGTCCTTGAGCAAAAAAGAAAAACCGGTGAGTTTCGGGCTGTCGCTTTTATCGTTATCACAAATGACGACTTGCTGGCAACGTACTGCGCTTTGTCGGGAAGCTGTTATGGTTCATTCTTTAGAAAGGGTATTTATCTTTTTCTGCAACGTAACTTACGTCATCGGGGCAGATTTTAAAACACAAAGGTCTTGGGTCAGGCGGTGGTACCTAGGTGACATGAACACCGGAGAAAAATGGACTTGTACAGTCACTTTCTTTTGGAAGCGCTGGTAACGTTGTAATTTTAACCACAATAGCACTTTGTACATTGCATTTTTCCTAACAGCTTAACAGAAGGCTAATCAGTCCTCATATTAATAAACTTAAAACTTTTTACCAGAGACACTCTCAGATGACTTCAGTATATTTACAATAAAGGGCTCCATAATTTCCACCATGGCTTTACGTAGGTACGTTGGCGCACTTCATGTAATAATCCCAGTCAGCCTACTCACATATAGCGCATTACTAATCACATCTACCATGGCCTCGGCTACATCCCAAGAAGCAATTTCCTACCTAATTTGATTACTTCAGACTCGGTAGGTTTAAGACAGGCCAAAATTCGAATAGGAATGCGTAGTATGGAATTAGTATGGAACCTTAGGTGATCTAGAACGTATGCATTACACTCGAGTCTGTCCAGAATTAGACAGTAACATTCATTTACTCTGACTATTCATCTGTCATCAGTGTTAATAAACTAAACGCATGCTGTGCCGATCTTTCCCCCCACCTCACCCCAAAATCAGCTGGGCGCAGGCTACCACCCTGCGTCTGCTACAAACAAATACGTACCCTTCAATCGCCCGCCTCCACCTTATATTCCCTGAAGTCTACAGTACACCCAACTGCCGGTGCTGTGGCACTCACTCGGCTACGCTTCCGCATGTGCTGTGGGAGTGCCCAGCACTGTACACATACATTAACACCACGACCCCCTCGTCGAGGTTGCGTGAGGCTCTGCGGAGCTCCGCCCTCGACGACCAAACCTGGGCGACCCAGCACGCCCGTGAGGCGGCGGCGACGCAAGCCCTCGACGTCCCCTCATGGGAGGCTTAGGCCCGGCCATCATAAAGTGCTGGCTCTACAATAAATGTTTATTCCTCCTTCTGAGCTTCTATCGCTAGGTTTGCGTCGTGAAGTCGCCTGAGCTTGCACAAGTTCTACAATTCTACGCTCCAATATCCCATCACCAAGAGCTCGGCGCTTGTCATCACGAATAAGCTAAAAAGCAACCTCGCCTTCAGATCGTATAGTCAGCGTCACAAGCTTTCGTACCCCGGAAGGTGAAAAAATATTTATATTTCTACGCCTTAGTCACGCATCGTAGTATTCGGATTTACAGCGTATACTGGTCTAGAGTAAACAAAACAAAAGTTTTCCATAGTTTTACTGGCTGCGGGGTAGCTGCGTTGAAAATGAACTTATTCGCAGAACCTCGGCCACGTAAACTTTTGGCGGCGACTGTGCGATTGAACACCTGCATTTTCTTTATTCTGCACACAATTTTTTTTAATGATTGGCCTTCCAGCCAACGTCATGCAGTGCTTACACCTGGTTAATTTTCAGGACAGCAGACTCAGACATGACTTATTAAGTAGAAGAACTGAACTATTATGTAGCACGTCATTTTTATCACCAATCAGGTGTAATAAATATGTAAACAAATAAAGGATAATAACATTGCCTATGAAATTTTACTAAAATCTCAGGACTACTTCAAAACTTCGCCTGTTCGTCTTGTGTACGTCCCTATACTTTCTAGCAAACTGAGAGGGAGAAATTCAAGGGTTAAATTGACATCTCTTGTGGCACCATGGCAGAAAAGGGAAGGTGTAGCTTAGTGGGCCCATATGAAAGGATCAGCTGCGATTGTGCTACTCACGCACAAGGAACGACACTTTTGTATTTTTTTTAGAGGCAGTAATAAGATAAATGGTGTCCGTGGACGCTGGAGTGATCATGACAATACCACTGTACCGATATGGGTGATAAACGATTCTAATAAGGGAACATTTCTGCAAGCCTCACGGTCCTTTCTCGTGTTTCTTCAATTGTCCAAACACGTTAAATTTAGCGTAGAAGAAAATTCTTACAGAATTACTGAAGAATTGTACCAGTAATTATATCATGGTGCTGCGATCTGATTCAGCAATAGAATTAGTTAAGAACAGAACAGCAGAATGCCATAGTAACTTTGGTGATTCTAGCCGAAAAAAATGTCTTCTTGCAACGCTTTGTGGGCATAACTCAAAAAGGGTTTGGTCTGTGATTGGAATAGTTCTCTATTTTTACACGACAAACTACATTAACACGCCCCGGTGTCTTTTCGCATTATTTCCAATACTCCTCTGCGTACGTCGTGGTAAAAGGATATGAAGACCTTTAGTATTTCGGGAATTTCGTGAAGGTATATGGGAATGGTTCAAATGATAAGATACGTGCGCTGCATATTGAGGATAGAATGTTTATGTTTCGAGGTATTCGTTTGTACTAAGCAAAAAAGCTTGTGAAATAATTTGGACAGCCTTCATTTGCACCGAAGATCCGGTACGCAAAAATTCTGCTTTGATATAATGCAAATATACTCAGTCAAATAGCTTCTGTATTCCTTTCTAAGAATACTACGTCTGGGGCTGCAGCCAAGGTTTCTACTTCTGCGTCTTTTAATTGCACTCAGGGGAAGCTATTTATTTTTGTGGTACGTTTCAGGCTGAACAAAAGTCGCACAAACACGCCTTTCCATGACATAGCTGAATAGGCAAAAATATTTCTTAGTAATGTCTTCATAAATGCTTGCCTTAAGAAAGAAATCAACTTTGAAAAAACAAAGTTGGGTTTATTGTCTAAAATACATTACACCTAAAGTGCAAAAGAAGTTTGGAAGCACGTTCGCATGTTCACGAAACCAGCCAGCTATTTTTTTTAGGAAGACGTTGGTACAGTAGAAAGAAACGAAACAAGAACCGCAACTAAATGACCTGCGTTTCCGAGTATGCCATCTGGCGGGAAACGGCCAAACTAAGCAGCGACAAAGTGATAAAAGAAAATAGCGGCGCCACTGGCTTCGAACCTGCGAACTGCCAATCGTGGTATCAGCGATCCTAATCGGTGGTCGCGCAGAACGCTCGGCTATCGGTTTGAGTGCTGCTGGAGGCAAAAACTAGGTTTATATACGTACCACAATAAATTCTGCGACCTTGTTATGAAAACTGCGATTTTGGAACGACTTTTTTGCCATTTCAAGAGTTGCTGCTGCAACTAGCTGAAAGCCGAGTCATTGAAGTTGATAAATCCCCAATAATACGTCGATCGATGCAATAGGCCCATCGCAAATTGCTTTTTACTGGCCAAAAAAGCCTCCAAAATTTGGCCTTTTCCATAGACTCCCATACTTCGAACTTCGCCCGCAATTTGGAACGGGTTTTCTGTCGTAAGTAACGGTATCGCTTGCATGAGATGTCGGGCTAAGCTCCTAGAGCCTATTTCCACATTAATATTTTGAAAGATGGCTTCTATGATTAGTTATTTGGGAAAAACGACGCTCTCCCATAGAAAATGCGCATGTTTTCAGAGGCGGCCGCTAGAGGCGCTGTTTGGCGATGTCCCTGATGATAATAGACGAAAATGAAAAAAATAGCCTGGGAAGCGATCATAGACGTTTAGCATTAACGTTTGGGAGAGATACCAGCGCAGAACATGAACCAATAGCCTCAGAGTTTTTAAAAATGAATGACGAGCAAATAACAGAGATCGCAAACAATATAGAGAAGAAAATTGAGGCTTTTCCTACAGCAGTCTGGGAATATAAGGAACTGGTGGAGGTTATGCAGCATGAAATAAGGCGGACACGGCAATACAATTGTTGGATTGGAAAGACGAAACCACGTAAGTGGTGGAACAAGGAAATTAAACAAGCTATAGAAGAGCGTAAAGAGGCATCTAGGGTTCATCGAGAAGCCAAAAAGTTGGGATTACAAGAAGAAGAGGTGCTCCTTAGATGGAATACATACCGAGAAAAGAAAAGGGTTGCGAGTGAGCTCGTGCAAGAGAAAATTAAATGCGCAAGTGAACGTTGGGTGCATAACATTCACAAAAGAGACAAAGGCGCCCCAAAAAGATTCTGGAACCATATAAAAGCACTCGGAGCTCCAACTAGAAACTCGCAAACGGCTATAAGGGATGAAGACGGTAACATCTATGAAGGCGATGATGCGCTGCGGTACATCACAGACGTTATCAGGCATAACTTCGGTACGAGAAAAAGTGTACTTCAGACAACAGATCCAGCAACAACAGAGAGGCTTGAGAGATCAAAATTCAGCATAGAAAGCTTCTATTGGAAAAAGGCAGCAGAAAATGTCCCTAACAACACGGCAGCAGGACCCGATGAAATCCCAATACAGCTAATCAAAAACCTCGGTCCAAAAAGCAAGGCACTGCTGACTAATGCCATAGAGCAAGTGATTAGAACAAAGAATATTCCCGTTGGATGGCGTGAAAGCAAGATGAATCTCATCTACAAAGGCAAAGGAGATAAGGATAAGACGAGCTCGTACAGGCCAGTTACAATAGCGTCGGTGATATATAGAATGGCAAGGCAAGCCATAAAATTAGAACTGTCGAAGTGGGTGGAGGAAAACGGTGTATTGGGGGAACTACAGAATGGGTTCAGGCCAGGCAGACGCTTAGAAGACAATATGTTTGTACTAACTCAGTGCATAGAGATTTCAGTAGCTCAGAAAAGACCTTTATGGGTAGCATTTCTAGATATTAAAGGAGCTTATGACAACGTAGACAGGGAATTGTTGTGGGATATTCTTCAATACGAAGGCATAGATGACGATTTCGTGGAGCTGCTGAGGGAGATATATCGAGACAACCAAGTACAAGTGGCATGGGAAGGCCGAAAAGGAAATGAAATGGTGGGAATTCACCAAGGATTGAAGCAAGGATGCCCTCTGTCACCATTGTTGTTCACGATTTACGTCAAGGGCATAGAAAGACGACTGGAAAACAGCGAATTAGGTTTTGATTTATCCTACATGCGTAATGGACAAATGGTGCAACAGAAGGTCCCTGGATTGATGTACGCAGACGACATGGTGCTACTAGCGGACAATAAAAAAGATTTACAGATACTTGCGAATATCTGTGGGAACGCAGCGACAAATCTAGGCCTTAAGTTTAGCACAGAGAAATCAGGGATTATGATCTTTAATGAACACACGAGTAACTTCGTGGTGTCAATTCAACAGCAAGTAATACCCATAGTGAAGCAATATAAGTACCTCGGCGTACACATAAACGAAGGAAAGAATTACTCAAGCAACCACCAAGATAATCTGAAAATAAAGGGGAAGCGGAATGCAGCATTAATGAAACACAGAGCACTGTGGGGCCACAATAAGTATGAGGTGGTGCGTGGAATCTGGAAAGGAGTAATGGTGCCAGCGCTAACATTCGCAAATGCCATTATATGCTTAAAATCGGATATATTGGCGGGTTTAGAAGTTAACCAAAGATCAGTAGGCCGGTTGGCTTTGGGAGCACACGGTAATATGACAAATGAGGCAGTGCATGGAGACATGGGTTGGGCCTCTTTTGAAGTCAGAGAAGCACAAAGCAAAATTAGTTTTGAAGAAAGGCTCAGGAACATGGATGAAAATAAATGGGCGGCTAAAGTGCACAAGTATCTCTACATGAAAAGCGTGGACACAGAATGGAGGAAGAGGTCAAGGAAGTTGGCAACCAAGTACAGGATAATCGAAACTGTAAATAGACAACCAGGGGTCATCAGAAAGAAAGTGAGAGAAATAGAGACCGTGAATTGGATGCAAAGAATGGAAACGAAAAGGACAATGGAGATTTACAAGAATGAGAAGAAAGAAATTAGAAGGGAAAATCTGTACGATAACACAAAGGGCAGTGCCTTGCTATTTGAGGCTCGAGCCGGTTGCCTAAGG
Source organism: Dermacentor silvarum (assembly GCF_013339745.2). Taxonomy (NCBI): domain Eukaryota; kingdom Metazoa; phylum Arthropoda; class Arachnida; order Ixodida; family Ixodidae; genus Dermacentor; species Dermacentor silvarum. The sequence goes on from NC_051162.1 coordinate 33,177,306, forward strand.
ACGAAAACATATCGGAACAAATATTCGGAACTAGATGAGACATGTGTATGCTGCAGTAAAGATCCAGAGACCACTCAGCACATCCTAATGGAATGCGACGGGATCCACCCAGCGAGAACCGTAGGTAACGTGCAACTCCCAGAAGCGCTTGGGTTTAAAGTGGAAGGAAACATAAACAGATCAGCCGTAGAGATCAGCAAGAGACGATTAGAGTACTGGTGGAAAAAAAGCAGGGAAAAGATGGATACGACCTGATCTCTTAAAATCATAGGCAGCGGTACAAGCTAAATTTTTGAAAAAGGTATACAAAAATGCGAGATAAAGAACATGTGTAGTATACCTGAATAAATCAAGCAGGCTAGGTGACTATTTGTCGCCACCCCGTTTCAAAGGGGATGCCAATAAATCATCATCATCATCCTCATCATCACCAGATTCCTGGTATTGGCCGACGATCGCGGCTCATTCTCGCGCACCCGAGGAAGGAAGGCCGGGCGGAAGCGAGGCGCCACCGGGGGAGGCGAGGGAGGGTGGGCAAGTTTTACTTCGGCGCGGGCGCCGCATCTTAAAAGCGACCTGCGACGTGTACAAAGTGCGCCTCTACGCGGGTCTCATCTTCAAAGCGATCTGCAATGTTGGCAAAGTGCGCCTAGTGCTGGTAGCTTCGTATGCACTGTGCTGTCGACATTTAGTGTTTAGTTCACGTTGAAGCGAGACACAGTACGAAGGTCAATTCGCTAGCTGCTGCTGCTGCCACGATTCTTCATTTCAGCGTTTTGACAGCGAGTTTCCGTGGTCACCGAGCGAGATGTGTTCATGTTTACGTGTGCGCGTGTGACGCCGTGCTTGTTAATTTAGTTAGTAAGTGATTGTTTGCAAGTTTATACGGCAGATAAAACTACTACCCTTACTTCTTATAGCTGTATACTAATTTGCTATCGCAATCGGAACTGCGAATTTTTTCAGCACATGCTAAGGTAGAACTTGCTCTACATCATGATCTTTTTGCAGTCCTTGCACCGGGGCGCCCGTGCTCGTCTGCAAGGCTTCCCGAACAGCTTTGTGCACTTATTCGATACCAGGGGTGCCTGCATGTGTGGAAGCCCAGTTGGCCGTGAAAGCTGTTCTTTTGGTACCTATATTTCCTGATAACAGCGGGTGGAGTGGAAGCTGTTCTCTTTGTTGGTTGATGCCTTACGTTATTGGTGGGTCGATGAGCACGGTGATTTGCCGCTCTATGCGCGGATTCAGCGAGAATTTATGGTACCGTTATGTTACTTGATGGTGGCACCAAACAATTTACATAAGCTTTGCTACTTGACTTGCACCGTATGACCACGGTACAGAAGTGACCTTGAACACGCGTGTACTTGATGGACAAGACAGTGTTTGACATGGTTAACAACAAAACTTGAAATAAAATCTGTAATCTCGACGTGATCTCATCCCTCGGGTCGAATACATATTAATTATTAATTCATGTGAGTTTGCTTAGACCATTGATGTTTCGTCAGTAATAGTCAGACGTACCACAATAAAAGGCCGTATTTTGCACGTCTGCTACAGTATTTATTATTGAACATGATACTGCCATCGAACCCCAAAACCTTTCTTAAGTTAAATTGGTTCTGTAGTTGTCAAGAAGTTCAGAACGCTATGCATGTCTAGCTCTCTACTAGCACAACTAACTTGCTATCACGGCTAGAGGCGTCATCCGACATCACCAACAGAGAGAAGACAACATTCCGCGCAAGGCTTTCGGCTTTTGAAATCTTGATCTTGTTTTTTTTTTTGTTTAGAAATGCTGGTAAAGTGTTGTTAAGGTGCAAGTTTACGTAGTGCTAACGGGAGCGCCTTGCTTCAGTTCATGCAGAAGAAATGCACGAATAGCCTGTGTTAATGTCAAATAGCGCAGCATTAACCTGTCGTTTTCCCCAATAATATCTAGGTGCACTTTCGTTGTCTTCCGCACAAGCTTATTTGACTGTTTTTTCTCCCGCGTGTTATTTCCTTTTTACAGAAATATGTTGACACTCAAGGTGAGGCCCACTTCAGTGACTACGTCGGACTGCGCGCGTCGTTTATGGTAGGCACTCTTTTTAATTTTGGTCTGGGAATGCATGTCGGTAGGCAAACGCAGAGTATGGTTACAAACTTCACATCGCCACTGTCAGTGATATCAGTGATACTGGGGCCCCTCCTACTTTACTTGCTCGGCAAGTAATTGCCACTGCATGTTTCCTGACTCCCTTATAACGTGCTTACGTATGTATTAGCTCCAAGCTCCTTATGTATACCCCCTTCATAGTGAGACGATGTGCCCAAGGGTCCCTAATTTATTGCTCCTGATTCGTTAGATTTATTAAATACTTGGAGCGGAGAAAGCTTCTAGGCAGCAAATGTTTTTCATTAGTAGATCTTCCGGGAGGTTTTAGACTCTGCAGTTAACTCGCATGGAATTTAAAAGAAATTAACAAATGCAAAGCAAGTCTGCATTCGGCATTGTTAAGGAGAAACCTATCTCTCATCAAGAAAACTGTAGCGGGCCTTCATCGTTTGATGTTTCCAAATATTGTTAGGCGGTGCAGGTATTAAGGTACTAAACGCACGATATTTTGTTATTCAGGCATTAAAGGACAGCGTTGGAAATTACACCAGGCCATACTTGCTTCCTGGAGGCAACTTTAACACGGAGGACAAGATATTTTTTCTGTCCTTCGGCAACGTACGTGCATACCCTTTCTCAGTATTTGCTGCGTATAAAAAAATTAAGGTAGCTAACAAGAAAAAGCGTCAATCAGGAGAATCAATAATATCTCTTACAGCTTTTCTGTCCATTCGGCATTACAAAGGCCTTTCCAACAAGTAGGTCTGATGATCCGCTAAAGTCTCAACGAACACGAAGTTACAGAGGAAGGTGAGTTAACAAAAGCAAGCAATTTACCCGCGTAATTACTGTGTGTGTCCGCCCTGCTCAATACGCTGAATTCGGTGTTTTTTTTTTCTTTTAGAAAAAGGGTGCTTGCTTTGTGCGCTTGGGAGAATCTCTTTTCCTTTACTTTAACCAATATTCGGTGGAAGTCAACTCTTGGTGATAAAAACAATACCTTCATCGCAGTGGCCCATTCAAATGAAGCTCAATTGCCTTAAGACTTCAAATATTAGTCTGATTAATCATAGACATGGCATGTGTGTTCTTCCGAGATACAACAGGCTCAATAAAAGATGCTGCTCACAGCATTAGCTTAAATAAGCACATATTCCTAAAACTAGTCCGCACGACAGTGCTATGTATTGAAATCTAGAAAATCTAGAAAATGTGTCTATTTTGGTTGTACAGGCGCTGCATGGTAAGATTTCTGTTATCTCTTTTGGTATGAAGAGATATGATTGCTTGAATTCGTCACTCGAAAAAAATGTCGTGCTGTGTTTCTTTAGCAAATAAGGTCTTGCCTCTTTTAGTCTATTTCATGGGGTTGGGGCAGGTGTTGTTGCGGAAATGGTGTATATTAGCCTTCCTACACTTCACACAGTGGTGTGTACCAAACCGTTGTGAAGACACCCCACCCCCCTCCCACAGTGCCCCAAGCGCTTTATTGCATTTGTACCAAAACTAGTGGTTCAGATCAGGTGAAAATGAATTAAACCCCCAATCACTATTTGTTCTATAGGACCTGAAGCCACTTTGATCAGCACAAAAGGTATTGTGACCAGTGCAAGGGTTCAGTCCTTAATTTTAAATGCCACACCTTCAGTACTCAGCAATACTGAACTGCTCAGCAGTGAAGTTCTCATGTCCCATTATTCAATTCTTTTTGTTCAAGTTTCTTTAAAAAGAGCACTCATTTCAGAACAGTTTCGGAGCTGTAACTGCGTATAAACGTTGCTCACCCAGTACCATGAAAGAAACGGCTCCGTCCTGGCACTCGATAAACACACTAAGACATTTCTATCGGCTGCACACCAGCAACGAAGTTCAAAATACAATGTTCAGAAATATTAACTTTCTTTCGAACTCTAACATGTTCAAAGAAAATACCAGGAGGCAGAAAGCTGAAACTCACGGTGGTGAGGCCCACGCAATTTCAACGCTTTCAGCTCTAAAAGGCAGTCGTGAAACGAGACCAAATATTTTGGAGCACAGGTTTTGCTTGCTACCTTCCACGGCTTGGCATGGGTTGCCGTGTTTGAGCCTAGAGAGCAGAACGTCTGCGTATTGGTGGTTCGGGTTAATGCCTCACGATGACGTCAAACCGCGTGGAGCAGGCAATGTGACTTCCCCCAATTTCCCCTCCCCCCCCCCCCCTAAGAAAAAAAATCTCAATTTCAATGGGCACAGCGCGGTGCTGTGCCCATTAGGTGACAAGTAAATGTCTCGCATGAGTGGAAAACAACCTTACCACTGCGTCCCTCGTGCAAGCTCTTTCAGACGCTAGCACATGAGTGACTTCACACAGCAACAATTCTTTCTTACTTTCTTTCTCTTTTATTCGAGACAATTTTCATACAAATTGGCTCAGGAGGCACAATATCCTTTTAAATGCGAGAACGCGCAAGTTTACCGAAACTTTATTATGATATCTAGCGCTTTGAGACACCATGCGCCTTCGTAATCGATCCAGTTTGCACATTGCAGTGCCTTCTGGATTGTCCCAGATAGACGGCAGAAAAGGCGTGATTGGCGTTGCATATATCTACTATGCAAGACAAAAGCGAAATACACGTTTGCTATGAACTTCAAGCACCGTCGCATGTACCGTTCTCATACCTGCCGTAAAGTGCGAGATGTAGCCATGCAACCCCCGCACAATACGACGCCTATTCAACTGGACAAAAAGAAAAGAAGAACACACACGCATGAGCAGCATTGTACAAAACAGCATAAGCTTCGCTTTGACGATCATCCTTCATGGTTCCTGCAAAAATCTGGATGTATGAAAGCGGCGTCTGGAATTTCTTGTGAGTGATTTGTGTCATATTTATGTACATTTGCTTGTCAAATATATGCGTAGAATATAACGGCCATGACGAATTCCTTCTTTAGAATTCAGGCAGACTCCTTGGCTCGGAACAAACGGTTCGTTTGCTCCCCTCCTCCATACTCAATTGGGAGGTTTTTCATTCAGGAACATTTCCTCAAAGGCTACCTCTAAACCTTAATGCTAATGAAATCGGAAAGAAAAACATGTTGTTTTAGTCTTTTGGTAAGCAGTTATGAAAAAATATCTGTTAAAGGCTAGCGTTGTAATTTGCAACAGTCAAAGCCCTACTTTCACGAACATGCGCACTTAATTTTTTGCAACCCGTTTTCATTTCTTTTTCCAGGTTAAACAACGCCGTGAATGGATACTACGGCTTCCAGAAGGCATTCAAATGCCAAGCAACTGCGGACGTGTGCAATCTCTTCCCTTAAAGCGTTGGCAACCTAAGCAGGGAATAGTTCTCTGTTTAGTTTAAGCATCATTCGTCATCGCCTACCACTCCTACCTCCATAATATGGAACTACATGTGGACTAAGAATGGCAAAACCGCCGCACTTGTATTTATTGCATAAATAAACTTACCCAAACGGTCGAGCTGACGCCGGCCACTGTAGCCGTACTTATTCCGTTTGTGTCAAGCGAAAGAAGAAACCTATTTCTGGTATTTTAGAGTGTCAAACATTTCATGGCTATAACTTCCTGCTAAAATCTGTGACCGAAGTAGCGTAACCTCTGACACTGCAGTTGAATTGGTGGAAACGCATTGAACCAAGGTCATCGGGGGAGATTTCAGGCTTAGCCAGGTACTGGTTTCCATTGATGAGGGGCAGTTTTCCTGACGGTGTGCGTCTAGTGGCTTTAACAGAACTCATTGACGTGCGTTCCCTGGCTTTTGGTGAACTCTTAGTAATTTCCTGATGACTCGGCTCCCTGTCCTTTGGCCATGGATGTGGAGCCTTCCAGAGGACCGCCTGGCAAGAAGTCATTACGACTGTGCTCCGTGAATAAGAGAGGAAGCTTGCTCACTGACACCGAGTACACTGGGCTGCACGCGATGTCAATTGAAGACTTCTCGGATTATAGTTTCATATCAGTGTGTAGACTGAGGGCCAGCAGAAGAGAAATGTCAATGCGAACCCATCACCATATGCTAGCACGGAAACTCTGAAGTCAAGGCCTGAACGCTGGCCTCCGGCCATTTTCTTTGTGCCTGAGGGACCATCAAGTAGCCTGCGATTGCTGAACCGCTCAGCACTATCTGTTTTCTTGGAAGCTATCATGCCTAGTGAGATTAAGGACATACGAATAAATACGCGAAAAAAACTGTCCTCGCAGTCGATGCTTCTAACGGGAATGCGCTGAATAAACTGAAACAAATCACGGAGATAGGCAGGCACCAAAGCGTGTTACTATATCCCGATCGACGACGCATGCGCAGCAGGTGTATTTGTGCCATTGATGATGCCGTTTTAACGCCGACTTGCCTTTTCTCGTTAAACGGGCAAGTGAGGGTGCTGCAATTACAATATGCGCCGCTTTGGAAACACTCGGTGCGTGAAAGGCGACTGCATACTATACCATGTCAAATTCTGTAACTTCTGAAACTCAGTTCGGCCATTCGTAAAAAAAATCCAAGTCAATTCCATCAGTGCATTAGGCTTGGACAAGTCAAAGGGTCTTTCCAAACTCGTTACAGCGTCCGCGGTACGCTGGACCTCACAGTGGAAAACTCTTGCTCTGAAGTGCGGGAACTGTAATGGTAGTAATGCTTCCTTGTTTAAAGACTGCCTGTACCTGAACAACGTCACAGGCCAGCGCGGTACATGCAGAACAGTCACAGCGTAAGTTGGAGGGGCGGCCCCATAGGTTTTCGGAAGCAAGCAGCTCGCCACACTCTCACGTGCCCGTCGTACCCCGGGTTCTCCGCGGAGAAGCCAAGGCCAATCCAAATAGGTCGCAAAAGCTTTGCGTGAAAAGCGGTTCAGAACAATTTGTCACCAACATCAGCTAGAGTGGTTGTGGGAGCACCGATTGCAGCGCAACTTGGTGAGGAGGGAACAAACATGGGGAAAGAAAAGGCGTTCTTTAATTAAAACGAGACACAGTTTGATTCATTCAACGAAAATAAAATTCCTACTCAATTTTGTATATGTGCGGACACAAAAGAAAGAAAGCGGGCAGCTTGCACTGGTGGCGCAAGGCTGGAGTAAACTGCGGAGCTGGTGATCGACCCAGTTTTTTCCAGGTTTTACTAGGCTTGGCTGAGTTTTGCTAGGAAATCTTGCAAGTGCAGCTAGGCACGGTATTACGAATCGGCTCGCCGCCGACGCGCAACGCGCTTCAAGTTGAGCGGCTTCTTCTTCGGGTGTCCGGATCTTCTTCGGTCGTCTCCTGTCAAGGCTACATGTACTCGCCAGAGTCAACGAGAGTTCTGCCACCGTCGTGGCGGCTCCGAGCATTATCTCCCCGGTGACGTCACGGCCAAGCTGCGCCTGCATACTTGCCGGGCATGGCTGGTCGAAACCTGCCGAGCCCCTGCCAGAGGCGCCGGCTGCTGTCACGGACACCCTGCGCGTTCGGCGCTAATGTGGGGAAACGGGGATGGCGCCGGCGGCAGCTTTGCGCGTTGCCTCGTTGGCGCTGCTACAATTTGTTTCTCTCTCTCGCTTTCATTTTCTCTTTCTCTCTCTCTAGCATAGCGCGCGACGCGCGCACGCTCTCCTTCCTTCTCTGTAACGCCCCATGTCAAGGCACCATGTGCACGGCACGGAGAGGAAGCGAAGCACACGCCGCTCCGCGAGGTGGTTGCTAGCCAACGCAGTGACGTCATAGCTCGGCGAGGTTTTGCGGCAGGCGTCTCTTTTTACGGTTAGCTCGAACAGCTGCGCTGTTAAAAGGCAAGAATATTTTACTTTATCATTATCAATAATTACCTCTTCAGCGTCCACCATAAGAGGGGGCCTTGACGCCCTATCACTTGCACTGCAATGCAGCTCTTGAAGTGGGCAGAAAGGCTGGGTGCTACGTGTCCATACTGCTCCGTCCCTGCGATGGAAGCAGATGCGTACCATCTAATATGGACATGTACTGGTTTACAATCGGAACGCTCGCGTCTCCTTCCACAAGCCGGCCTCCGCTACAGTGTGACAACCAGCTATGACCGCTGGATACATGATAACAGATTCCACAAAACACTGCTTCAATTCATACACAACACAGGCCTCACAGCACACATATAATACACATATACATATCAAGAATTATGCCTTAACGGCAAGTCTTTATCGCAGTAAAAAAAAGAAAGGCGCGATCATAAAGTTCACCTGTTACAGTACGGCCCCCCTCAAACGTTGTGCTGTTTTGCTTGTCAACGTTTTTCTGAATTTGGTGGCGCGGGTAGTTTCTTCGTTTCCTAACCTGCTCACTAAAAAATAGTGAGTTACGACCACCAGATCATTGCTTACTAAGGATGTTTTCGTGCGACTGCGCTGGCCGATGGGCTTGGCGTCCGACAATGGGACCAGCCCTCTAACCCAAAGCGTTCGTCGGCTCCCAAGCAAAGTATGTTTGGTACAGGAGTGATATTTCGGCACCCGTACGGCTCACGTGCTGCTGCATCGCTTTCCGCGCTGACAGGTCGAAACGTCCATCAAGTCGAATGGCGGGGCATTTGAATATAAAGCTCTAATGGCGGGCCACTAAAACAAATTTCACGCCTTCGAGAACAAAATTATCTCACTTCTTTTTGTAATGGATTTCGCGTCACATTATCTTTCCTTCCACCGGAAGTGTTCCCTCGTCACAGAAATGGCGCTAAGCCCCATGAACCGCCGCTGAACCGCCATGTTGTGAACGTATGGGCTTCCATGGAGGCTTCGCTACGAAGTCCATTTACCTTGGAGAAGCTGTCAGGACTCATGTTTGGCAGCATGCACGTCCTTGCGGCAAAGCTTCTGAGCCCCATTTTCGGCTGCACGCACGTGAGTTTATTCGCAAAGAAGCTGTCGTGCCAGAATTTTCGCAGCACGTACTTGAGGATCTTCGCGGCGAAGCTGCCTGGCCGCATTTTGGTCAACAGGCACTTGAGGGTCTTGGCGGTGGAGCTGTCGGACCGCATTTTCGGCAACACACACTACAGGGTCTTAGCGGCGAAGTCTCTTTGCGTCGTTTTCACTAGAACGAACTGAACTGCCCGACGGTGAGCTGCGGCTTGTGCTTCTCTCTGCACAGTGGTCTGCTGAGCGCGACGTTGCTCGGCTGCAGCCGCACGCGTAGCTCCACGATTCGCTTCTTCAGCAGCGGTTCGTACCTTGCGAGGAGTTACCATAACGTGTACCAAAGAGTGAACACAGATATCGAGACTACGCGGCGCACATCTCACATTCCTTTACACGTGGCACGATACGATGAAACTGCTACATGTCGTGACACCAGGTGGAATACAACCCAACTACAATGCAAAGTTTGCACGTATCGTCGCTACGCGGCGCGCATCTCACATCGCGAGATGTGAGGTGGTGCGTGGAATATGGAAATCTGTAATGGTGCCGTCGCTAAGATTCGCAAATGCCACTCTATGCTATAAAATCGGATGTGTTGTCGGGGATGGAAGTTAACCAAAGATCAGTAGGCCGGTCGGCTTTGGCAGCCCACGGTACAACCACAGATGAGGCAGTGCAGGGAGACATGGGGTGGGCCTCTTTTCAAGTCAGAGATACGCAGAGAAAAATCAGTTTTGAAGAAAGCCTGAGCAACATAGATCAATGTAAATGGGTGGCTAAAGTGCACAAGTGTCCGTACCTAAAAAGCATGGAGGAAGATAAATATAGGAGATGAGCGTTACGCCACGCAGCCAGCCTTGACAAGCGAACGCTTTGTGTAGCCAGCAGTGGTGGCCCAATACCTGCCCCTTGCGTCGAGATCACGGAGAATCAAGATTTGCTGAGACGTTTGGTTACCGGTAGTTTTTATTCGGTACTCGCTCGGCCAGCAGCTGCTCACATGAAGGAAAGAAAAAGATTGTTGCTTGTTTTGTTTTTCTTCCTTGGTTTTGTTTATGTTTATTTCAAGTTTCAAATGCTTTCGAATGGGCATTGAAAAAAAATGTTCAACCGGGAGTACTAAAACCTACCGCGCGCTCGGACCTTGTCCTCCGTGTTCTGACGTTTTCATCACCTGTTGGGCCACCACAGTCGGCGACAATCGCGTTGCGGTATGCTCCCTCCTATATTTTTCTTCCTCTATGCTGAATAGTGTGGGCACAGAATGGAGGAAGAGGTCAAGAAATTTGGCAATCAAGTACAGAGTACTTCAAAGTAAGAGAAACAGAGACAGTGAATTGGATACAAAGAATGAAACCAAAAAGGACCATGGAGAATTACAAGAACGAGAAAAAAGAAATCAGAAGGGAGAATGTGTACGATAACAGAAAAGGCAGTGCCTCGCTACTTGAGGTAAAACATACCGGAAGAAATTTCCAGAACTATATGAGGCATGTGTATGCTGCAGGAAAAAATCCGGAGACCACTCAGCACATCCTAATGGAATGCAAGCGGATTCACCCAGTGAAAACTGTGGTTAACGTACACCTCCCAGAAACGCTTGTATTTAAAGTGGACGAAAGCACCAACGGGTCAGCAAGTCGATATAAGCAAGAAACGTTTAGAGTATTGATGCAAGAAAAGCGGGGAAGAGATTGATAATACCGGATCTGTTACAGTCATAGGTACCGGTACAAGGTATATTTCGAGGGGAAAAAAGGTCAATGAGATGTAAACAAAAAGGCTAGATAAAAAAATTTGCGTAGCTTGCACTGCAGGCGCGGAGCTGATGGGCACCTAGGTAGTCCTGGCTTTTGGGCTAATATAAGAACTACCAAGTCATCCCCAGCATTTTCTGGAATGTATTGAGTATTAATAGATTATCAATTAACTATTGATTGGCTATCAATTGGATATCGCAAGGTATTTTGGCTAGACTAAGCACTATCAGTCATCCCCAGCATTCTGCAGAATTGATTGATCATTGATTGATCATCGATTATCTATTGAATGGCTATCGATTACCTATGGCAAGGTATTGGCCACGTATTTGGGCTAGGCCAAGCACTGCCAAGTCAGCCCCAGCATTTTCCGGAATTTATTGATCATTGATAGATTAGCAATAATTGGCTATTGATTGTCTATCGCAAGGTATTGGTCACGTATTTGGATTAGGCTGAGCACAACGATGTCATCCACAGAATTTTCCAGAATTTATTCATTATTGATTGATTACTGATTAGCTATTGATTGGCAATCGATTGCCTATCGCAAGGTATTGCGATAGGCAATCGCCACGTATTTGGGCTAGGTTAATCACACCCAAGTCATCCCCTGGATTTTCTGGAATTTATTGATTATTGATCAAATATCGATTAGCTATTGATTGGCTGTCGATTGGCTATTGATGACAGACTAAGCTTAAGTAGTCCCAACCATGCTTAGCTAGACTTAGGCAGGCTCAGCTTCGCTTGTTAGTCCACATGGCTATGTGCCGTTGCGCTTGGACCCTTTCTGCGCTACTGCCAGGATCGGCCCACATTTTCTGTTTACGCGTCACGGACTTACGGCCGACTTAAACAGTTCCACTGTTAAAATGTGTATAGCATACCCGATTCAAACAAGCAGGCTATAGGACTATTTTTCACTGGTGCTTTTGAAAGGAGATGCCAATAAATCATCATCATCGTGATTCCTTGCGCGCTAGTACGCCCGCATAGGGCATGTTTCCGCAGCAGCAAGCATGCGCGGGCGTGGCACACAAATAGAGTAGCTGAGTGCGGTGCAGAGGGCTCGGTTTCGATCCCGACGGGAACTGTGTACTTTTTTTCTCATTTTTGGTGATAGCTGTGACACACACCGGCGCCAGTGGCGGACAACATCGCCAACCGAAACGGATATTTGTTTGAAGCCCTAACAGCTTACGCTGTAAAAGAACTCGCTGTTCTCAAGCAAATTGTTAGGAAGAATTTGTCGCACAGGGAGGCTACAGAAACAATCCGGCATCAATCGTCGACTTCACTGAACGACCTCAAAACATAAAAAGGCAGCGTCGAGAGGCGCTTCTCCAGATCCTCTAACCAGGCCACAAAAGAGCTGCACACCTCAAAAACAACAACGAATCGTTCGACATAAAAATTGCCTGGCGCTTGCAAGCCAACAACTTTTCAAAAAACCACAGATTGTCAAGCCCGCTCGGGAGTGTACTCCTGCTGCTGGTGACACGCCCAAAGCATATTGTCAAGTAATTACAATGCTTCGTTTCCACATGGATGCCGTTCGAGTGATCTTGTTGAACCTGGGAATCCCGCCTGCTGCAAGCGCACTTAATGTTCTGGACGCCTTAAGTCCAGTGCTTCACTCGCTCGAGTAGAGACATGACCAACAATCACCCATCATTTCGAAAAGACGTGCAGACAGCGTCAATCATGTGGAGCGCAAGAGGACTAAGGTAACGGCTTTCTGAATCGTCAGTTTATTTATTTATTTATTTGTTTATTTATTAAAATTACTTTACAGGTAATTTAAGGGGGGCAACAGTAATTACAAGTAAAAAATATTAGAAATAAAGATACAGACGAAAAAAAGGCAACAATGCAAATAAAACAAAAAGCAAAGTACAACATCTTTATACAATATTATTACGCAACGAATTCAAGTTATCACGAAATGTTTCGCGATTAGAGATGGATGCAATCTGATCCGGAAGACTATTCCAATGTGCAATAGCTCGAGGTAGTGGTGATGAGTTAAATGCCTTTGTTTGACCATGAATGCGTGCAAAAATAAGTGCATTGTGAATGCGTCGAGATGTACGCACAGGTACATGAAGCGGCAAACAGTGAAATTTATTACTATAAATGTACCTGTGAAAAAGACATAAAAGATTGTATGTATTAATATTGTTATGAGGCGTAAACAAGCGCAATGGCATTTATGCAAGGCGAATCCGACGGAACCAGCTCACACTAGAACGTGGCTGTGGAAGAGCCAGCAGCAACAACACTTCTTCGTCATCGTCACTTGGCAGCTTGTCCTGTTCTTCTGCATCGCGACACTACACCGCCGGGGTTGGAGCGCCGTCCCGGCGCAAGCTATTATGGCCCGGAAAAGGCACGCCACGTAGTGATTTAAATAGGAGATGTGAACAACATCGGTTCTTGGCTGTACAGACGACAGGCCAGGCTCTTCAGGAGCAATCTCAGACGTCACATCCGCAAGCTGTCGCAGGATTCGGCAGGGGCCTGAATATCGTGACAGAAGTTTTTCCGATAGGCCCACACCACGAGAGGGTAACCACATGAGCACGAAATAGCCAGGTAAATGCTGCACGTCCCAATGGTGCGTATTGTAACGGGTCCTCTGGGAAGACTTGGAATCGGTGAGGCGAGCGCGGGCAATCAGACGGGCCTGTGCTGCCATAGAAGTTGCATCGCGGGCACAAGCGGTGTGCGACTGTTTGACTTGTGGAAGTATAGTGTCCAGGGACAAAACGGGATCACAGCCAAACAGGATATAAAACGGTGAGTAACCATCAGTGTCAAGGCGGGACGAATTACACGCGAAAGTAACATACGGCAGAGCGACGTCCCAGTCCTGATGGTCGGGAGAAACGTACATAGCTAGCATGTCGGTAAGCGTTCTGTTCAGTCGCTTTGTGAGACAATTAGTCTGCGGATGGTAAGCTGTGGCTACGTGTCTCATTATCTCAACACACTTGCTGAAAATAATGTATGTTTAGAAGATACATCCCGAAATCAGCTATCATCCATGCTTTTGGATTTTGAAATCAGTAATAAATAGGCATGAATTATTCTATTATAAGATATTTTAGGCTGACATTATGCATTTCAGTTTTTCTTTCTCTTTTTTGTAGTGTATGAATGCGCTATATATTGCTTTTCCGTTGAAAATGTTACATGTAAGTCGTGTATATGCCCACCCATTGCTGTTCATGTGTACCTGGGGCACTGGGTGTTCCCTAAAGCTGCCTTTAGCAGCTTTTTGCCCAGTGTCCCCTCTTCCCTGTACTGCTTTGTACTGCGTGAAAGAAATAAATTTTCTATTCTATTCTATTCTACGTGATGCTCAGTAGAGCATAGGCGGATGATGTCATCAATGACCTTTGACAAGAAGTAATTTCCGCGATCGTGAGGAGCTGACGTGGAGCACCGTGGTGTAGGAAGACGCTGTGGAAGAGGAATTCCGCTACGTCAATGGCACATCTTGTAGGCAGAGCTCCCGTAATGGCGAAGAGCGTGGCGTAATCGGTTGCAACCGCGACCCATTTCTTGCCCAAAGATGACAAAGGGAAAGGGCCGAGTAGGTCGACTCCCACGCGAAAGAAAGGCTCAGTGGGAATATCGATGGGTTGTAAAAGCCCAGATGGAGACATGGGAGTGGGCAATCGGCATTGGCATAGGCCGCAAGCAGTAACATACCGGCATACAGAGCGGTACAGGTCGGCCAGAAGAAACGGCGCCGCGCGGTCAAACGTGCGAGTAACACCGAGACGCCTAGCGGTGGGCGCGTCGTGGAGTTGAAGCACGGTGCATTGAAGGTGCCCCGGTACAGCTAGCAGTAGGTCAACAACATCAGGATGCATGTGGCGTTTAGACAGGACTCTGTCGGAAATACACAAGGGACGAAGAGCAGTATCAGGAGTCTTGAGCTTAACCGATGCGTGATGGTTCCCAGAAGGGTATAACGGCGCTGTTCATCGCCATTGTTGAGGAAGCCTGAGATGAACATAACGCGGGGGTCGGATGCGACGTCTGTGGCTTCCGGAGTGTCCACAGGGTGGCGGGAAAAGCAGTCGGCGTCCTGATGTAAACATCCGATTTGTACACTAGATAGAAAGTGTACTCTTGCCACACTTGCACACTTGCACATGATCTTTCAACGAGGAGAGCCAGCAGAGCGCGTGGTGGTCAGTAATTACGCGGAAATGGCGCACTAATAGGTATGGGCGAAACTTCGCTATCGCCCAAACCAGCGCTAGGCTCTCTCGTGCAGTGATAACTTGTGGCGTTCGGCCGTGGACAGAATGCGGCTTGCGTAAGCGATGACGCACGCTTGACCACGCTGAATCTGGGCAAGAACTGCGCCAATACCTTGAGCAGTAGCGCTTGTACGGAATTCGTGTGAGCGCCAATGGGTCAAAATGGGCTAAAATTGGGGAGATCGTCAAGAGTTTGATGAGGGCTGTGAAGGAGTCGGCCTGCCGTTGTCCCCACGTGAAAGTGACGTCGTTTTTAAAAAGCTCGGTGAGAGGGCGAGCAATGTCAGCAAAATTTGGAACAAAGCGACGAAAGTACGCGCATAAGCCAATGAAGCTGCGAAATGTCTTAACTGAGCAAGTCACACGAAAGTCTTGCACGGCTCTAACTTTGGCCGGGTCAGGTTGAATTCTATTGGCGTTGACATGGTGCCCGAGAACGGTTATTTCACGACCACGGAAGTGACACTTCGACGAATTGAGCTTAAGTTTAGCAGGCCGCAACACAGCAAGGACAGTCGAGAGATGCTCAAGGCGGGTTTCAAATGTTTGAGCGAAGACGATCACGTCATCCAGATAACACAGATGGATTGTCCACTTCAAACTTCGGAGAAGAGTATCCGTCATTCTCTCGAACGCTACCGGGGTATTGCAAAGCCCGACGGGCATGACTCTGAATTGGAAAAAGATCACCGGGCGTAATAAAGGCTGTCTTCTCGCGATCCTTCTCATCAACAGCGATCTGCCAGTAGCCCGAGCGGAGGTCAATCGATGAAAAATATTTCGCCCCATGTATGCAATCAAGTGCATCATCGATACGAGGAAATGGATACACGTCCCTTTTCATGATCTTGTTAAGATGGGGATAATCAACACAAAACCTCTTAGGTGTTTCCTTTTTTTTTGACCAGGACAACTGGCGAGGCCCACGGGCTACCGGAAGGCTCGATGATGCTGTTCTTCAGCATGTTCGCGACTCCGCTTTGAATGATGCTGCGCTCTGTAGCAGACACACGGTAGGGGCGGCGATGATGGAACTTGCGTTTCCGGTGTGAATCCGGTGAGTGACGACAACTGTTTGGTCGAGCGGGTGATCATCGAAATCAAAAACTGAAGGACACTTGGTAAATACCAAAGTGTGTTCGGCGAAAGCATGTGCCCATTCGACCGACTACCGCCGCATGCGCATTCGCTCATTCTTCTACTAGCGTTTGATATCGGGGGAATCCACATTTTTGGGGCTCTTCTCCGAAACGCTTGCCATGGAATCATCACCGGGCCGCTTGGGAGCCATCCGACTAACTCGACTGCTGCAACGAGACGTCTGACGAAGGCTGAGCGTTGCCCCGCGCGCCGCTGTGTCATCCCGTCATTGCTGAGCTGTGTGAAGGGGAGAGGCCACATCTGGCACCGTTCCAGGCCACGGACGGACGCCCCGAGTATGAGCCATTAAAGGCTTTCACGTTAAAACAGTCACAAGCCTGCGAGGCACACGGAGCACAGTCACAGGGTAAGGTGGTGGAGCGGCTCAAGAGTAGCTCCAATTTCGGCACCACGCACAACAGGGTCTTCGCGGCAGTCTCTTCGCCTTGTTTTGACGAGAACGATCTGAGCTGTCCGCCCGGCGTCGACGGCGAGCTGCAGCTTTTATTGTTCTCTGCAAAGCAGTCTGCTGAGCCCGGTGAAGCTTGGTTGTAACCGGGCACGTAGCTCTACGATTCGCTTCTTCAGCAGCGGTTCGTACCTTGCGAGGAGACGCCATAACTTGTACCGAAGAGGTATCCAGAATACGTGGCGCACATCTCACATCCTTTGGCCCGTGGCACAGTACGTTGTTGTTGTTGGTGGTGGTGATGATGATCATGATTGTCTATTGAAATCTTCAAAACGGGCTGGTGACAATTAGCCATCTAGCCTGCTTTAGTTAACCAGGTCCAGTTACATGCAGCGTGTAACTGCTATATGCCACTTACATGTCGGGCACGCTACGTTTGCAGGCACCTTAGCTAGATGGCGCCACCATAATGGCGAAGGCTCGGAATCGCGTTGATTGTGCGCCACGTCTGAATCGCGTCTCGTCGTCTGCGCCTGCGCGCCTGCATATGGCGCATTTATAGTGAATTTTTCCACTGCCTGACAGTAAACGCTTGCGTGGCTCAGCGGTAGAGTATCTGACGCCCACGCAGCGGGCGCGGGTTCGATCCCGGGGGGAATCGGGTACTTTTACAGCGTAAGCTGTTATCGGCTCATACCAATAGCCGTTCCGGGTCGCGATGATGCCGCCGCCGGAGGCTCCCGCCGCGTAACCGCTATCGTCGGAAACGCGAAAAAAGTACCCGATTCCCGCCGGGATCGAACTCGCGCCCGCTGTGTGGGAGCCCGATACTCTACCATGGAGCCGCGCAAGCGCTTGCTATTGGGCCGCGGAAATTGCCATTAATGCAAGCTCGCAGGGGGAGACGACTCGAGCCTCCGCCAGTATGGTGGCGCCATCAAGGTAAGGTGCCTACAAACGCATCGTCCGCAGGCGCAGACGACGATATGCAATTCAGACGAGGCACGCAATGAACGAGCTGCAGATCCTCCGCTTGTGTGGTGGCGCCATCTAGTTTAGGTGTATGCAAACGCGGCGCGGCCAACGTGTAAGTTGCAGTTGTAAGGCTTGTTCGGGCTCAGCAGCCTGCTGTGCAGAGAGCATTACAAGCCTCATCGCCGTCGACGCCGGGCGGACAGTTCAGATCGTTATCGTCAAAACGAGGCGAACAGACTGCCGCGAAGGCCCTGTTGTGCGTGGTGCCCAAATTGGAGCTACTCTTGAGCCGCTCCACCAGCTTACGCTGTCACTGTGCGGCGTGTGCCGCGCAGGCCTCTGGCGATAGCGGTTACGGACCCGGGCGCCGGCGGAGGAGGCGGCGGACACCATCGCGAACCGAAACTGCTATTTGAATGAGCCCATAACAGCTTACGCTGTAAAATATCGCAGTAACGGAACAGTATGCCTCTAAGGTCTTCAGTTTGAACTGGGGAGAGGTCGGTAGCGAACATCTTATCGACGTCGTGGTAGGGTGACGAAGCCGAACTGGAGCACGCGACGAAAGGGCTGACAGATACAGAGATAGCGGGCGCGAGTGTAGATATCTGGCACTCCTGCACAGGTGTCATACAGGCCGCTGTCATGTTACTGGGAAGAACATGGGTAACACACCCAAAATTGAGAACGGGAAACCAACTAGAATTATCCACAATGGTGACAACGGTACTTGGGAGCTTGACGCGATGCTGGAGAATAAATTCGACCAGCGGAGAGACGATGTAGTCGCCATCGGGAACATGTGGTCGAGCGTTAAAATGTACATTAGTAACGGCTTGAGATGGCAACCGGGCGAATTCAGCAGGAGTCAGGGACAGAGGATGTGCATCGGAAACAAAGGTGCTGTCAGAAGGAAGGTCCAACTGCACAACACCCGTAGCACAGTCTATTAGGGCAGAATTGGTCAAAAGAAAAGCCAGCCCCAAAATCAAGTTATGCGGACAGCGCTCTAACACAATCAATAAGACGGTGGTTTGATGGCCGGCAATCCTTATTCGTGCTGTTCACATGCCGACAACCGGTTGCGTACTGCCATCGGCAACGCGTACTGTGCACGGTACGGCCGGCGCGAGGACCTTTCTGGGTCTTTTGCGAAGGGCGGCACTCATTACAGACATCTGCGCACCGGTGTCGTCGAGGGACTTGACTGGGACTCCATCCACCTCAACGTCTTCCACGGGTTGGCAACGTTATTAGAGGATTTTCAAGCCGGGTCGTTGGTGCAGCGTCATCTCCGGGAGCTGCACGGACTAGTTTTCCGGTGGCACGAACGCGGGGAAAGAAGAGCGGCGGGCCTGCGGCGAATGAGACCGACGACTTAGGGGCGATGTTGAGAGGCTGGTACGGAAGGTCGGCGGTACGTCGTCAGTATTCGTAGCCGGGGGACGCACAGAAAAACGGCGAGCACCTTTATCTGTACGGGAAGGTCTGCCTATAGGGGGCGAGGACCAACGACTGCGGTAATGACGAGCGGTATGTCCAACACGCGAGCAATTGAAACAAATCAGCCTATCGTCCAGTGTCCTCCAGTCGGCCGGGTTACGACGGCGAGTTGGAAACGCTCAAAATTGCGAAGCAATGCTTGGACGGGGCTGGTCCTGACTAACAGTGGCATCATGAATGGGGCAGAGAGACGGGGGGCCTAAATTTTCTACCTCTTGTCTGACAACGTCCTGGATAAGGGAGACAGAGCATGCGTTGGCCTGGCAATACTGACGAGGAACGGCTGGAGACATGGCATCGAGCTCGCAATGAATTAACCGCGTCAAATCTTCTTGTCTAGACAGATGAGGTCCACGTGACTGGTCCTCACACGAAGGCGTCGAAGCTTTATTTGGTAGCCGTTTCAACTGCTGCGTTATTAGGCGACAGTCCATCCTCCATCAGTTCGAAGTTGCGGCACTCTTATTTTACTTTGGACATGTTATTTCCAGCCCCCACTCTTCTAGATGGCCTCGCTGAGAAAAGAGACCAGGTCATCAAGAGATTGCTAAAGAAACAGGTTCAATGAGCGACCTGTGGCTGGGACAATTAAACTCCAGAACATCACCGCTTGAAGATGGCAGGTCGCCAGCAGAGCTGTCTCTGTCCCGAATCCCAGCCCGTCAAACTTAAACAGAACATGCAAAGAGGCCAGCAGCTACCACCACTTCAAAACGGTGATACTGTTCGAGTTATCATTATTAGAAGTTGACGCGTCAAAGCCAAGGTGCTTAAACTAGCGTGTCCGCGCTCGTACTAGGTTCTCACGGATGAAGAAAGATTGCTTCGAAGAAACCGTCGAGACCTTAGGTGAACAGCGGTACCTTTCAACGTGCAGAACGCGTGCCCGGTAAGTTCACCATCAGAGAGCAGTGCAACGTTTGAGGGTTACCCTTCAGCAAGCAGTGGAACGCCATCAGAGAGCAGTGAGACATAAGTGGACACGCCATCGGAAAGAAGTGGATTTGCTTAGGGCTCGCCTCTCGAAACCAACGCCACAGCAAGAGAAGAAGCGACACCAGCAGCTCTACGGGCGCAGCCACAGTCTCCTGAAGAGCACGCGGCCAGCACCACCTCTACTAGCCAAAGCCCCGTGGTGCGCAGGTCGAGGAGGGAGATACGATCACCGGGCCGGCTGAACTACGATGAACAATTTTGCCAAACCAGTTGACTTGTTAAATGTTTCATTATTTGTTAAATTGTCAATAACAATGTTTCGTCTTTCAACAGAAAGAGCGTGTAACGTGTAGCAAATTGGAAACGCTGTACATGCCCCAACTGTATAAAAGCATACCCCTGATAATGAACGTCACTGGCTGCCGAGACACTGACGCACGTGTGCAATCAGTCTAATACACCCACAACGTTATATACCCACGCTTACAGAGTTCCGCTGTTTCATCAGATTTCACAAGTGTCAAACTGGCTTCATTTTTTTTATGCGTAAGTATTCTAGGCGACTGATCCAGGAAATAGGGCCGTCGGTCTGTCCGTCCGTACCGCGTAACACGACGCGCGCCATCAAGGAAAACAGAATAAATTCGAAAGGAAAATCTTGGCGGTCGTGTGTTTCGAACCTATGACCTCACGCTTAGAGGCCGAGTATCTTACCCACTGGGTTAAATAGCAAATCTTGCAGAACGTGAATGCGTCTGAACGATATGAATGTGTTGTACCAGCGGGACAAAAGAAATGTCACAGATGAACAGTTTCTATGAAGGTTCTGCTGAAAGATATGGCGATGGTGAAATAAAGGCCATCTCTAGGACCACAAGTAGAGGCGACTTAGACATCAGGAAAATTGCGGTTTTGCGAAATGTTAGAGACATGCCACACCCCCGATGCGTTACGGTGGGCGCAGGATGCGCCTTTCCCTTGGGGCGTTCCTTAATCGACCGAAATGCCTCCGATCTCTGAGGGCTCATGCGCCTCGCGTCACACAACACAGGCATCCTGTTAACTTTTGATTGTGATTATGTATAATACTGTGTTCTATCATTTCACTACGTTCTTTTATTGCGATAGCAATTACATGGACACTTCAACCGGATTTCTGCCGTCGCCGTCGTCGTCGCCGTGAGGTTCCCTATAGATAAAATCTTCGCCGCGAGCCGTATGCCCGAGCGGAAGCGTGCGGGGACGCGCGCTATCACGGAGAGCGAACGCACTCAATCTCCCACGCGCAAGCAAGGAAGCGGGAAGCCAGCGCCGGAGGGAGCGGGGGGGGGGGGGGGCGCATTTCCACTCTGCCAACAACCGCGCTCGTCGCTCGCTCGCACCGTCTCTTATCTCCACACGGCTCTGACCTGTTCGCGCCGTTCGCCGCTCAGTTTCCGTTGAAGCGATAGACCGCACGTACCTTCGCCGCTGCGGCGTATCCGCTTGCTGCCAGAGTTTTGACGGTCGTTGTCTGCAGTCATTCAGTGTGATCTATTCGTGTTTGTTTGTGCGCGCTCACACCACGCTTGTTCATTCAGTTATTAATAGTCGGGTCACATTTTCCAACGCACGCTACACATGCAATGCTGCCCGGATCGGCAGTGCAGCACTACAGGTGTGTCCCTCCGCACGCGCTGCCCACGGGAAGCGCTTCTCATCAACACCACCGTTTCACACGCGCATTCTCGTGGTCATCGAGTCTCTCTTCATGTCGGTCTACTTACGCCACAGCACACCTGCTTACTTAATCAGCTCATGTTTACTACAATTTATATTGCTACCAAGACATTGCTGTGTTGCTATCGCATTCATTGCTTCGCCCTTAGGGCGAAACTGTGACATTTTTTTGTTTCATGTTTTGTCTTCTTTGAATTTCTTTTCTCAACTGCTTTGTTACGCCCTGCTGCTTGGTCTTTCGGCCGCAGTATAATGTAAATAAAAAATAAGAAATCAATCAGTTAAAAAGCATGATAAGGATGGATAAGGGGTTATATGGGTTTCGTCACGGTTGATAATGGTTTGACTTGGATGGATAAGGTGCTAAAGAGCTGTAAGGGCTTATAATATTCGGAGCAATTCTGATAAGGTTCATAAGGGCTGATAAAATTGATAAGGCCCCATAGGGTTAAAAAGGGCGGATTATGTCCGATAAGGTTGATAAGGATACATAGGACTTCATAAGGATCGGTTCGGAAGCGCTAAGGTTGATAACGACCGATAAGGGTTGATGAGGGTTGGATCGAGGCTGATAAGGTTTATAGCAAGCGATAATGATTGATATGGGTTTATACTGGTCGGACGAATTTGGCAAGATTGATAATGACACCGAGCTGAGTCGAGATGAGCAAGTGGCACAATGCTGACACATACTTAGACAACTCCAGTAGAGTTTCGGCATAATTATTTGTGTTGCTTCTCTCCGTGTGAAATTTTCCTTGCGAGTGCAGAGTGACAAAAAGGATGCGCTCAGAGGCGTAGATACAATACGCCTCTGACGTTCTTACCAAATAGCCTCTCACCCCACTGAGGCCACAGGCCAGTTCGCTCTGAAAGTAAAGACTTATTATTTAATAAAGCTTTGACGTGCACTGCATTTGCGTCGTTTTGGTGCATTCTGACTGAAACACGGCACTACTGTTACTAAGCGAGGTAGCTTACAGGTCAGGTACAGCACCATTCCTTTGTATTTGTTAATCGACACTTACAGCAGCGAACTGAATTTGCTTCAAAATTGTGCTCATGTAAAGACAAATTTTCAGAGCTGGAAATTCCCCGATGGTATGAGTCGGGCAGCATATATAGGTGCAACGTAAATCAAAATGGGAACTTCTACGAATCATTTCGCTTTTGTTCAAATTCTCGTCTAAGGGGGAAGGAACACATCTGGAGCAAAGGGCCATTGCTGAGAGCCTTAGGGCATAAATTCTAGGTTGTATTCATTTATTGCTCTTTTTAGATTCATACAGTCATAATTTTATTACTTGCGCTACTTAGGTGTTGATTCCCTTGGAATGAAGGCAGTAATATTTCGAGACACTTAGCGGATTTGTCAAAGTTAACGAGGCTGCAGCAAATGGCATGTAGCATTCTGAGCAAAATGGAAGCTTCTATGCGCAATGGCATCACGTCCAAGTCACCGATGGGGAGAAAACTACATTGCTCGAAGGCCGCTTATTAAGAACTGATTTATTTCTTGCAGCACGCGCGCCGTCCTTTTAGTCCGCGGCACAGCAGCGCCACCGTACCGGAAATACGCAATAATATTAGGTACAAGTGTACAATGGTACAAGGTACAAGCAACGAATTTTTTTTTTACTGTGTATGTATATATATGATCTCACGAGGTACGTTAATACTTATATTTTTCGTGCTGTGCGAGTTGTGGCAACTGAAGAACACTAATCATAGTAAGAACTACCAAATTGTCCATTATTTATCACAATTGTTGAACGCGTACTGTATGCCACCAATTATTCAAAGGGGAGCACAGAAAGTTCTTGTTGCTGAATGAGGCGTTTCACTACATGACTCAAAATTTTCGCCAAAGTGAGAAATCAGAGCTTCTCCATTACACACCCACCCTCAAGGGCAGGCCGCCCAAGGGGTACATCAAAGAGAGAGAGAGTACGAAGAGATACACATTCGTACAAAGAATGGGGGGGGGGGGGGGGCATCCCCATCGTTGAACAAATTAGGGTCCTGGGACTCAATATTGAGTCTAAAGAAACTAACTGCGAAACCCTTAGAAAGCTCGGGGCCAAGGTCACTAACGCTATTAGGCTGATTAGGAGAATCACGAACAAGTATCAGGGAATGAAAGAGGCTAGTATTGTTAGGCTCATTCAATCTTTTGCGATAAGCCACATCATTTACGTAGCTGCGTACCTTAACTGGTACAAGGCAGAAAAGGACAAAATCAATACGCTCATAAGGAAAGCTTTTAAGCAGGCCCTAGGCTTGTTTGACAGCACCAGTACTGAGAGATTAATGCAGCTGGGCATGCATAACACCTTAGAAGAATTGATCGAAGCTCAGCAGATAGCTCAGCTGGAAAGACTCGCCAGCAGCCGGACTGGCAGAGGTATACTCGACAAATTACGAATAAATTACCATAACCAGCAAGGACCGAAGGTTACGTTGACCAGAGAGATCAGGAGCAGGATTAAAATCCCCAATTTACCCAAAAATATGCACCCGGAATTCAATCAGGGCAGGAGAACGAGCAGAGCTAAAGCTTTACTCAAAGCCTATGGCAATGATGAGGAAGCGCTGTTCATAGACGCCGCGGAATATTCAAATCACCCAGCATTTACAGGCAGTAGCAATTAATACAAAGCAAGAAAGCGTACGCACGTGTTCAATCAAAACCAGTGTCTCTGAGGTAGCGGAGGAGGTTGCCATCGCTCTGGCTATCGCTTCTCCCAAATATAGATACATTATTAGCGACTCTCAATCGGCTATACGAAATTATGCCAGAGGACGGATATCAGTTGAAGCTTCAACGATTCTAAACAGTGAAACCAAACTTATATCATCTGAGGAATATTACGACAAGGAAATCATCTGGTTTCCAGCCCATACAGACTATGAATCCACCGCCAACCCAAACCTTAACGAGTCTGCCCATCGTGTTGCGCGAGGACTCACTAACCGCGCCCGACTAGTGGGGGCTCTGGCCGAGGAGGAGATGGAACGGATGGATAGGGCTAGACTTTTCTCATTCAGTGACATTACCCAATTCTACAGAAAGTCGAGGTGTATATATCCACCTCCTAACCCAAAATTAAACAGGTCTCAGACCGGTTGACTGGAGGCGACTTGAAACTAGAACTTACACGAACCCGGTACATCTTAACCGCATGTTTCCAGATTTATACCCTGAGGCCAAATGTAAGTTATGTAATGATAGAGTAGCCACCCTAGAACACATACTCTGGGATTGCGAAATAGTTCAGAGGAGAATTGCAGTCCCCCCGGATGAACTAAGGGCGCGGTGGAGAACCTCACTGACTAGCTCTGATCTTCAGGACCAACTTTGGGCCATCCAGCAAGCCCGGGAAGCTACCGAGAGACAGGGTCTCTCTGCTGCCCCCTGCGCGGCCTAGACCCAGGCCATCAATTTGCCGGATATTTATTAAAGTTGACTCACTCAAAATTTTCGCTTGGCAGCGCCTGTTGGTCTGATGACTTGTACTACCACTTTTGTTACCTGAACTCCTTGCCAAAAACGAAACATTGTAATTGCACTTTAGAATGTGAACGACATCGATAATTAATTTTGTGCCATCGTCGAATTCAGAGCGAACGTTTTGAGCCTTCTATAAAATCATGAATTCCCACGCGTTATGCCGGCTAGGTTCTTTAACCAAAGTTGTCTTCGCATTTGAAGACAACTTATTAGGCAGCTTGCGTTGTGCAGTTGACTGCTTCGATATCTGCACCTCAATGAATGCAGCCATTTGACTGCACAGCATCATTACTACTTGTATAGGGCTTCTAATGGGATTAGCCTTCTTAGGATAGTTCACAAGCTTTCCGGTTTATGTCTGTCAGGGTCTCTCGCCGTTTTCCCGCACACTTGGGTCACTGGTTGTAGATTGCATTATCAGTAAATGATAGGGCTGCTGTGCTGAGCAAACCGGGTTTGAAACCAGCCTTCGGACCAATTTGGGTCAACCGATATGTGACCCTGTGTATGTGCAGTTCTTCAATGAAGAGCTTTGGCGCCAACTTTGGTCACTGGATATGCACCATGGACTGGGTATGTGCCGCGTACCAATAAACCTCCTTGACGACAACTTGGGTGGATGGCTAAGTGCCACTAACGACACCGTCGCCAGTGTTGGGCAGCATCTTACCCACGTCATACGTAATCAAACAATGTGGTGTCTATATATATTCACACATGCCACACGCAGGCACTTCGCGGTACTGCCACTAGATGGCGCCACATGTCACGTGGCAAGCGCTAGAGAGGATTTCAGCTGCATGCACACCTCATATACGGCAGTTTTTGTCATTGGCAATGGGGTGTGGTGCTGCATCGTCGACTTTCATCGCGAGGTGGGTTTTGTCGTATCTTTTTCTTTTTCTTTTGAATTGACCCGCGGAGGCACACTGAGATAGTTTTTTTGACTGCTTCTCGTGGTGGAGATAAACTCTCTCTATCGCGGAACATTTCCGCGTGGATTTAGGAAATAAGAATCGACATGTTGCGGACTGGCCAGAGTATGAACCGCTCAAAAAATTCGCTGAACGATTATTCGTTAATGAAATTGCTTCTTCGATCCACTATTATCACAAAGCGTTTACAGTCACATTGCGCAAGCATGCTGTAAACAGCCTGTAACAAGTGTCGGCGAGCTGAATGTAGCTGCTGCACTATAACCGCCCCTTGAGCATTTTGGGAAACGATTTGTTCCTAGGATGGAATATTCCCACAAGAACGTACGCCGCTAGAACACGATTCCTTTTACGGCAATTGCAACATATTTATTTGTGTATTAACTACGAACCAATGAAATGCTCCCAAAATATTTACACTATGCGTAATTTCAGGTCTGAAGCTGTGTACTCAGGCTCGTCAATTCTCACGCTTGTCAATACTCAGGCTTGTCAATAAACAATCGTGTCCCCACGAAAACAGGAGCTAAAATCAGCACTATAACATTCGCCAATGGGACGCTGTGGTCGATTACAATTGGCCAGCGTCCAGTTGGCTTTACGGTGAGCACAGTCACGGTAAACGAGGATAGACAGCATCGCTGCAGCAAGGAGATTTACGGCACCTAGCATGGCGTAGAGGTTGTCGTACGATCCCAGGGTGTCCCGGAAGAAACCTGAAATGTGAGACAAGCTAGTCAAAACTTGCAATAATACAGCGTGCATTCTAACAATCCTTTCTCAACAATTTCGAAACACACTGTTCATCATTTTTAAAATGATTTGTACTGCGTTTACTGCATTAAACAACTGCGAAACACGCGTCCCTCCTATACTTTAGAAGTCTACCACTTTGCGTGCCTCAATGTATTTCGCTCCTAGCACACACCCTTACACACACTGAAGGATAGAGACGTTGTGCTGGATGGGCGAGATTGAATTAAAATTATGCAAAAATATTTCCGTAACACAAATAAAAATGTTAATATACAGTCTGAAAATATATATGTAAAAAATTCCGCGCGCTTAAGACGAAGCAATGTGTTCTGTGACAAACGGTTGCTGCTCAAAAGCCTAGTCAGCAACGTTACAGACGTTGGGACCGCCTCATGAGCTGCGACTCAGAAGTGGTGGGGCAAATAAGTATACCGACCTAGCCGCGGGCCACAAATATCATATTCGCGCCATTGCAACTGACCAAATACGTCACGTCGTATTTTATAGGGTGTGGAATCAGCACCACTTTATTTTTGGTGTCGACGGAAGTGTACTTTCGACACCTTGACGACTCTAAACCACTGGTTACCCAAAATGTTTTGAACGTGCTGGTTTCGATGGAAGCTTTGCAAAGCTACGTCGAACAGGCACCTCTACTCAAACTGCATGCGTGCCGCGAATGCTGCAGTAGATCCCCTTATGCAATACATCAGCACCTACGACGGCTTGATAACTTCCTTCAATCCATAAATAAATAGCCCACAGACTTGCGCAGCGTCACTGCGTTTGATAAAAGCTGACAGTGCCGCCAGTATTAGCACTGTCCAAGGCGAGCTGTGGTTCTTAATTATATTTTCTTACAAGTTCGTTGTTTACGGGCCTTCTGTCTGCCTGCCCACCAGCACCAGTCATGACTATGGGTTAATGCGCTTCTCACCGGGCAGTTGGTTTCGCGAGTGCTTATAAATTAAGATTATTTCTACACATCCCCTGATGCATCAGTATTAACAAGAATATTGAAGAATGAATGCAAGCAGTTCTTCAATCAAAGATGGTAAAATATCTCGTTGATATGCTTCTAATGGAAATAAAAATTTGGCCAACTCTTTCAGGTAACGTTTCCGAGGAAACACCTTTTAAACAGAGGATTTAAATTATGCAAGATACATTTTCAAACGAATCTTGTATACGCTAGCCTGCGCCGGCGACGTAACGCTAGAACTACTATGGCTCATATCCGCATTGGATATACGGGTATGTGCCAGGGACAAAAAAAATATGGGGTTTTACGTGCAATAACCACGATCTGATTATGAGGCACGCGGTAGTGGTGGACTGCGGAATGATTTGCACCACCTGGGGCTCTTGAAAGAGCACCTAAATCTAAGTACACCGGTGCTTTGACATTTCGCCCCCCATCCAAAAGCGGCCGCTGTGGGCTGGATTCGATCCCGGTGCCAGGGACAAGAAATAAAGAAAGACAGAAGGAAAGAAAGAAAGAACGAAGGGATGATAGAAAGACCGAAAGAAAGGAAGGAAGAACGAAAGAGCAGGTGCGGGGAAAGCTGCACCGGCGCCGGATCACGTGACACGCGCGGCCAATCAGGGTTGTTTGGTGTGTCGCGGGGAAGAAAAGGGCAGGAAAAGGCGTTGGCGCGTGCTTCCCCGCGCTTCCCTCTCTTCAGATCAGTTTCCTCGAACGGTTGGGAAGGACTCGCGTGGTACATTCCGCCGAGAAGCAGGCGGCGTTTGAGCAACGGCGCCCCGAACTCGCTGGGGAAAGGGCTCGTCGTCGACGTGCCGGTCCTAGCGTGAGGGCTTCCGTAGCCCAGGCGAAACCCCGCATTCCGGACCCCGGGTTGTGGGAGCGCGATGTTGAGGCCAAACGTCAGCGAAGAGCCGCCGACCCTGAGTTTAGGGCAAACGAAGGGGCACGACTGTGACAGCGTCGTCTTGCCACAAGCTTCGCTTACCTCCCTTTCCTCGAGAGAGGAAGGGCTCTCAATTTTTTTCACTACTCGACCCGTCAGTGTAGCGAAGGCTATATGCATGAGTTGCTATCGCAGTTCATTCATTAGCGATTCAAAATTAGTTGATTCAGTTTGTAAGTTTAGACACTCAGGCAGATATTTCAATGAGCGTATTGTAGAGAAGCGCTGATAAAGCTAGATAGATTTACTTGACCTTGAAGCCATCATTACTTCTAAACATATTTGCCGAAATATAATTATTAATTAATGATAGGTTTCTGAATTTCTCACATAAGAATGTGTTGTCAAATTTGTTTCCAACGTAACCACAGGCAAACCGCTCTACCTTCTGTAAGCTTGGTTTGTTATTGTAAGATTTGTACTGACTATTATCTAACCATTTGCAGCGTAGTTAAGCAAAAAAAAGGTTGATGTTAAAAACTGAGGGACCTAAAGGAACAGAAAATCCGAGAATACCTAAGCACTTCACATGAGTTGTGAATGCGAAAGCATTAATGTCCAATTGAACCCGCTGAGTGGTCCTTCGAGTTTTGCGCGGCGAGTTATGTACCACAGCGGTTCGTGCTGCCGGAGCCAGGAAGCAACATAGCCTGCCGTTCCAACGCCGCAAGCTACCGCTGTCCTGCTGGACGAGAGACCGAAGAAGCAGCATAGAATACGTAGAGAGAATGCAGCATAGAGATACGGACCGGGCGCCTGCTATCAATAGCGAGACGGCGGCACCAGCACGCGCGTGCGCTTCATGCGACTGCTTCGCCGACGACAACCCGTCTCGCCCCGCGGCATCGCGTCGCCGTATCTACTCCGCCGAGGCGCGCTGGTGACGTGGCGTCGCGGTGATGCCCTCTGCTCTCGTGCAA
The DNA here is from genome assembly GCF_013339745.2 of Dermacentor silvarum. Classification (NCBI taxonomy): domain Eukaryota; kingdom Metazoa; phylum Arthropoda; class Arachnida; order Ixodida; family Ixodidae; genus Dermacentor; species Dermacentor silvarum. Next base: position 33,207,067 of record NC_051162.1, read on the forward strand.
CGCCGATGCGCCCGCTCTGCTACGCCGAGGCGCACTCGTGAAGTGGCGTCCAGCAAACGGGAATTTAAGTGCCGCTTCACAGCTACAGACGTCAGCTTTTTCGCTGAATAGGCCATCCTTCGCACGAAATGGCAAGATGCTCTTTACGTGGTGGGCGGCCGGCTGTAAATGACGTCCGTCACATTATACAATACAATATCAAAAGTTGTAGCACATATAAACTATAGGTGAAGCGTGTTCTTGTAGCAGACAGTTAAAATATCTGCCGTTCACATGCATTGTGGGAATCGATATAAGCGACGCTTTCTATGCTGTTTGCGTTGATTGACGATAATTAGCCGTAATGTTGGCGGCGAATGTTACATTTTTTCAGCGAGTGGTTTCTTCAGAGAGTGGTGAGTTCATGTTAAACATTATCTTGCGTGCACCACTGCTGTTTGCCTGCGTAGTCCACAAAACACATAGGGAGACGTGTTAGCTTGAGGCGTTGTCGTGTGTCATTCTTCATAATCTCTGAGAGGTTGAACATTATCATTGCCTCACATGGCACATCACATCGTGCGAGAAGTGTTAAACCTTTATTGAATTATGAGACTCTACGTAATTCATTTAGTTATTATAAATGTATGCTTACATTGTGTACATATACATTCGCGGTCTGCACCACGTTTTGCTGCGTAGCGAAGACGCACCTGTTCCGGTTTACGCGCTCCTTCTGCATACGTGGCCAGTATGCTGTTGATACACCAGCTCCTAGCGCTCTCTTCAGGCTATTGACGAGTGTAATTTACACTGTCAAAGCCCAGCACGCGACCTAAAGAGCCCAGCAGCTGCATTTTTGTCGCATAGGAACACAAGCACAAACAGTGAGATGCCGCCGCTGCGGCACCGGCCGGGATGCGTAGAGTTGCTGTTATGCTCCCTACGGGAGCAGAGTTGCGCATAGGTCCGCCATCATGCACGCCGACGCATCTATGTTAAGCAGAAAAGCCCGTCCTCTTAAATGCAGCATACGGCGCGGCTCAACTGCCGAGTGTACTTCCTTCTTCATTCCGCGAAGGCGGTAGCACAGTGGGGGGCCGGCCACAGAGGCTTGCGACGATGGTGGCGCTGCGGGCGGCAGTGCAGGTCATAGAAACTTTATGGTGCAGGTGCAACCGCGAAGTTGGATTTCCCTCAAAAAGAAATTTTTTTGCGCATGTGTCCAGATTTACCAAATGGGGGCGCGAGCGGTGCGTTCAATCAGATGCGCAACTCTGCTCCCCAAGGGGAGAATATGCAGAACATCTATGGATGAATGGATGGTTGCTAGGAGCGCCCCCTTTGAAACGGGGTGCTGGATTGCGCCACCAAGCTCTTATATCATTTTGCCTAATGTCCTACCTTTATTTTTGAGAAAACACACAATATACAAGGATGCGCGGAGGCAAGCGCCTTCTGGGGGGTTTTGCAAGAAACCTAGCGGCGCCTGCGAGCAAGACCAAAGCAGCACCTGGAAAGTCGGGAGAAGAGGCAACGAACGCTTCGCGTTCAAAGGGAGAACATTGAGCTCACAACCCGGAAAGCCGAAAAAAAATTGCGTTTACTTACCGACAATCGTTGGGCCACTGGTTGATAATGGTACAAGGAAGACGCCCGTGAAGCCAGCTATGACCGGCAAACGATGTATGCCCAGGTATTCGGATATAAGAACGCCCCGCATGCATGAGACATAACCTTGACAAATTCCGAGGATCATGTTTAGGGCAACAAACCACTCGAAAGATTCGATCATAGAAGGTACCAAGAAAGTCAGAAACGACGTCACGAGGGCGGCTACGGCGAATGGAGCACGGCTGAACGGTATTCTGTCGGCCGCAAAGGGCACCACTGTGCGGCCCACAAGATAACCGAAAGCCGTGGTAGTCAAAACAAACTTTGCCTTCTCAAGCGGTGCTCCTTTTGCCTGACCGTAGTCCACGGCCGTTGTACTGTGCACTGAAGTGGACCAGTCAAATAATACCAAGAAAGCCACCAGAGTGTAGAAATCCGGGCTGTGGAATAGTGCCGATACATTCTTCTTGGACAAAGCAACGCACAGTCCGGTGTCTTGCAGTTGAGTTGTGGGCGCTTCTGTGAAACTTTGGGATGAGGGTATTGGGGAACTGCATTCAGACGTCGGATGCGGCTTCGTCATGTTGGCTGAGGAGTCGTCGTTACTTGCAGGGCCGCGTAACCTACGCCAAATAATAAAAGGACGAGGACGCCTGAGAAGGAGTACCAGTGGTGCGCCTTGAATGATGAATGCTCCGCTGAGGAGAAGAGCTCCGTTTAGGCCGTAATAGCCGGCAAGGAAGGACATGATGGATGGACCAGTGAGCCCGGCGGCACTCCAAGCTGCGTATTTAACAGCTGTAGCGGTTGCCCGGTACTTGTCAAAATAGCAAAGTGTGTACATCGAGAAGCACGTGATGGTGGCGCCAAACCCCATACCTGAAATTTAAAGAAGACGAAATCGCGTTACTCAACTAGATTGCATAAGAATATTGCCAAGGAGATGTTGGGAGTGTAGACAGAATGCAACTACAATATATATATATACAAACACACAAGCAGAGTTAATGTGGTCAAGATTGCTGACCAGCAACAACACGATGCAGCCAGCGTGTTCATCTTCTTTTATCCTTCCGTAACAATATGTTCTTTCAAGATAACTGCTTCTTGGCCCAATTATTATTTGCTGTGATCCCTACTAGCTGTAAAATAACACACAAACAAAGGAAGGACACGTACACGAGGACACGGGGGGCTTTTGTGCATGTCTCATTTCGCGGCAAATCTCACTTACATAGAATATGTTGGTTACTGTCTCTTTAATGTCACTTTGCTGAAGCTTAACTTTGACAGAATTTTCTGCATAGGAACATCCTATGTAATTGTTGCTCCTTTATTTGCGGCGTAGCCCCAGCTACTTCTTTGACTCAATCACTACTCACTGAGAAAAACGGCTGCTCATAATTACTCTTTTAGTCTAGTAATTATACGTGCATCTCGAACTGTTTGCGCAAATGTGGATTTAGAAAAAGAATATAAGATGACTTGTACTGCATGTAACGGAAGACGCCCCGAAGCCCAAACGCAAACTGTGCAAACGTTTTTTCCTAATGCAGCTACAAACATATCCTGATGAACAGGCTTGTGGATGATGTTATTCTGTTGTCATATCAACAGTTATTTATTATTTCATTTAATATTACCTTTTTATTACTAAAGCACGAACAGACTGTAACAGTTATGCAAATACAAGTTTCAGTGGTTCGTTCCAGAAATGACGTGTGTAGTTCTAGACGTGTGTAGTTCTAAACCACTTAGCAAGGCTAAGTGGTTTAGTGCTGTATTAGAGCGACAGCTTTACTAAAGACGCCGAGCCGAGTTTCATCCGAAAGGCGAAATATCAATCTCGATAGCAAATTAGTAGAGAGCTATACGGAGTAAGGATAGTACTTTTATCAGCTGTATTAACTTGGACATGCAGCAGCACCCGCAACGCGCAGAGCTGTTGTCGACGCCGTCGGTGTTTTGCCTGCGTTTGACCGAACGCGCGCGGCGTTGATGACTGTTGCCGGTGCCTCTGGGGGCGGCTTGGAGGTTTTCGACGAGATCAGAATTGGACACTCGTCGAGCAACGTCAGAAATCTTACCCACCTTCTCGCCTCGCAACGTTTTGACATAAATCCGCATTTGGTGCCGCAGCTAACCGTCGCCTCCCCTCCCTCCCTCCCGTCCCCCCACGGCCTTTCGCGCGTTGCAAGAAGTCGCGTTTGCTCTCTATATATGGCGATCGTAAAGGAGGATGGATGGATGGATGGAGAACTTTATTTGGTCCTGCAAGGCTATGGGGTGACCCATAGAAGGGCTAATCCCACGTCGGGACCGGAAGACTGAGCTTCGAGGCCGCGTCGTGGGCTTGCTGGACTGCCCAAAGTTGTTCAACCAGATCCGGACTGCGAATGGCAGCCTCGAACCTGGCCAGGTCCTGAGTGTAATCGGCATTGGTAGTTCGGTCGCATGGCCAGAGCATATGTTTGAGGTCAAGTGTTTCATTACAGTTCGCGTACTGTGTACAGGGGAATCGTTCCGCCATGTAGTAGTGTAGGCGTTTGGGTGTGGGGTATGTATTGGTTTGAAGTAGTCTCAAAGTGAGTGCTTGTGGTCTCTTGAGTGTGGGATGTGGTGTAGCAAATTCCCTTCGGCTGAGGTAGAAGTGTTTAGTGATCTCGTTATATGTCAGTGGGGCGTCCCTGTTCTCTTGGAAATGGTCCGGATCCGTGAGGGCGGCGCTGCGGAGGGTTAGTTCTCGCGCGCTCTTATGGGCCATCTCGTTGAGATTCAGGGGGGGGGGGGGGGGGGGCTTCTCTATGTTTCCCAGGTGTGCAGGGAACCAGCAGATTGAATGGAAGTGGATTTTGCTCTTTTGTATGATATGTAAGGCTTGCTGCGAGATTACACCTTTCTGAAAGGCTCTGACTGCACTACGAGAATCACTGTATATGTATGGCCTCCGGGTATCCGTTAACGCCAAGGCGATTGCTGTCTGCTCGGCAATCTCTGGGTTGTTTGTCATAACCGTGGCTGAGTAAAGGAGGAAAGAGACGGTTAATTCTGCAGCCCTTCAGGGAGCAAAGCGCAGAACGCGCGTTTGCTCCCTGTGAAAGCGCGCGTCCCTCGCGCCCTTTCATTCGCACATACAGCGTCCGTAGCGCGGCGACGATTTCATCGCCGTTGACGTCATACGGAACCTCACGGCGACGGCGACGGCGATGACGACGCCGACGGCAGAAATCCGCTTTGGAGTGTCCATATAATTGCTATCGCAATAACATAATCAGTCACAATGCCGTCACCGTCATATTATCGTGGTCCGCGTCTTGCTGCTGTTTCCGCACATGTTCGCAGCACACACACACAACTGCACGCCTTACAGAAACACGTTGGTCAGTTTGCTAACTCGCTGGAGAAACTCAGATGGCACTGGATAGCCAACAAGCTGATAAATGGTTTACATACCATCGACTCCGACAGTGAGCACAATCTGCAGAGCTGTTTCCATAATGTTAGATGTAATATTTTTTTAATGTGGGCAGCTTGCACTAGTGGTGCAAGGCTGGAGTCAACAGCGGAACTTGTGAACACCTAGCTTTTACGTGACTTGGCTAAGTTGTTGTTAGGTTTTGCTAGGTTATGCTAGGTATATTGACCGAGGTTAGGTCCACTATAACAATGCGTGAGTCGGCGACCGAAAGAACAAGTAACCATTCAGGCGAATGGCAGGAGCAGAAAAAAAACTATATTTTATTCTTCTTTGAAGTTGCTAACCTCGCAGCACGAGGAACGAGGCAAATGGGCATGCACATGCACCTGCGCGCGCCATAAAAAAAGAAGGCTGATGAAGATGACGATGGCCGCTAGAGGGCTCCCGAAAAACGCGAGTTGACAAAAACGCTGACGAAACGCCGGCTAGGTCAAGGACGTAGGCGTGAAAAGAGGTAGCAGAGCTGTTGAAGGTAACTGTCTGGATTGCGCGTGGCGACAGTAGCTGGAGCGAAACATTCACCAGGTATACGCAACGTTGTACCATAGACCAACTCCGCAGTTGTGCAGACGAGGTCATCCTTGAAAGACGAGCGCACGCAAATCAGGAAGAGACGATCTTCAGCCCAAGAAGCATAAGACTGGCGAGCCATCAAGGCGGCTTTAAGTTGACGTGAAGGCGTTCGACCATTCTATTGGCCGATAGGTGGTACGCGGTAGTATGGACATGGCGTACGCCAAGCAGGCACGTGAGTTAGCCGAAGAGATCGCATTCAAACTGTTGGCCACGATCGGGGCTAGCACGGTGTCACGCGCACACAGGTAAACATGAACACATCTCGCTCGATGATTGCGGAAACGCCCGAGTGGGAAAGCACGCCAGCCGCAACGGGAAAATTGACCTGTGCGCTTTCTCCCTCTCGCTTCAACGCGAACTAAACGTCAAAAGCAGAGCGCATACGCGGTACGCGGTAGTATGGACATGGCGTACGCCAAGCAGGCACGTGAGTTCGCGGAAGAGATCGCATTCAAACTGTCGGCCACGATCGGGGCTAGCACGGTGTCACGCGCACACAGGTAAACATGAACACATCTCGCTCGATGATTGCGGAAACGCCCGAGTGGGAAAGCACGCCAGCCGCAACGGGAAAATTGACCTGTGCGCTTTCTCCCCTCTCGCTTCAACGCGAACTAAACGTCAAAAGCAGAGCGCATACGCGGTACGCGGTAGTATGGACATGGCGTACGCCAAGCAGGCACGTGAGTTCGCGGAAGAGATCGCATTCAAACTGTCGGCCACGATCGGGGCTAGCACGGTGTCACGCGCACACAGGTAAACATGAACACATCTCGCTCGATGATTGCGGAAACGCCCGAGTGGGAAAGCACGCCAGCAGCAACGGGCAAATTGACCTGTGCGCTTTCTCTCCTCTCGCTTCAACGCGAATTAAACGTCAAAAGCAGAGCGCATACGCGGTACGCGGTAGTATGGACATGGCGTACGCCAAGCAGGCACGTGAGTTCGCGGAAGAGATCGCATTCAAACTGTCGGCCACGATCGGGGCTAGCACGGTGTCACGCGCACACAGGTAAACATGAACACATCTCGCTCGATGATTGCGGAAACGCCCGAGTGGGAAAGCACGCCAGCAGCAACGGGCAAATTGACCTGTGCGCTTTCTCTCCTCTCGCTTCAACGCGAATTAAACGTCAAAAGCAGAGCATAGCGCATACGCGGTACGCGGTAGTATGGACATGGCGTATGCCAAGCAGGCACGTGAGTCGCGGAAGAGATCGCATTCAAACTGTCGGCCACGATCGGGGCTAGCACGGTGTCACGCGCACACAGGTAAACATGAACACATCTCGCTCGATGATTGCGGAAACGCCGAGTGGGAAAGCACGCCAGCAGCAACGGGCCAATTGACCTGTGCGCTTTCTCCCCTCTCGCTTCAACGCGAATTAAACGTCAAAAGCAGAGCGCATACGCGGTACGCGGTAGTATGGACATGGCGTACGCCAAGCAGGCACGTGAGTTCGCGGAAGAGATCGCATTCAAACTGTCGGCCACGATCGGGGCTAGCACGGTGTCACGCGCACACAGGTAAACATGAACACATCTCGCTCGATGATTGCGGAAACGCCCGAGTGGGAAAGCACGCCAGCAGCAACGGGCAAATTGACCTGTGCGCTTTCTCCCTCTCGCTTCAACGCGAATTAAACGTCAAAAGCAGAGCGCATACGCGGTACGCGGTAGTATGGACATGGCGTACGCCAAGCAGGCACGTGAGTTCGCGGAAGAGATCGCATTCAAACTGTCGGCCACGATCGGGGCTAGCACGGTGTCACGCGCACACAGGTAAACATGAACACATCTCGCTCGATGATTGCGGAAACGCCCGAGTGGGAAAGCACGCCAGCAGCAACGGGCAAATTGACCTGTGCGCTTTCTCTCCTCTCGCTTCAACGCGAATTAAACGTCAAAAGCAGAGCGCATACGCGGTACGCGGTAGTATGGACATGGCGTACTGCCAAGCAGGCACGTGAGTTCGCGGAAGAGATCGCATTCAAACTGTCGGCCACGATCGGGGCTAGCACGGTGTCACGCGCACACAGGTAAACATGAACACATCTCGCTCGATGATTGCGGAAACGCCCGAGTGGGAAAGCACGCCAGCAGCAACGGGCAAATTGACCTGTGCGCTTTCTCTCCTCTCGCTTCAACGCGAATTAAACGTCAAAAGCAGAGCGCATACGCGGTACGCGGTAGTATGGACATGGCGTACGCCAAGCAGGCACGTGAGTTCGCGGAAGAGATCGCATTCAAACTGTCGGCCACGATCGGGGCTAGCACGGTGTCACGCGCACACAGGTAAACATGAACACATCTCGCTCGATGATTGCGGAAACGCCCGAGTGGGAAAGCACGCCAGCAGCAACGGGCAAATTGACCTGTGCGCTTTCTCTCCTCTCGCTTCAACGCGAATTAAACGTCAAAAGCAGAGCGCATACGCGGTACGCGGTAGTATGGACATGGCGTATGCCAAGCAGGCACGTGAGTTCGCGGAAGAGATCGCATTCAAACTGTCGGCCACGATCGGGGCTAGCACGGTGTCACGCGCACACAGGTAAACATGAACACATCTCGCTCGATGATTGCGGAAACGCCCGAGTGGGAAAGCACGCCAGCAGCAACGGGCCAATTGACCTGTGCGCTTTCTCCCCTCTCGCTTCAACGCGAATTAAACGTCAAAAGCAGAGCGCATACGCGGTACGCGGTAGTATGGACATGGCGTATGCCAAGCAGGCACGTGAGTTCGCGGAAGAGATCGCATTCAAACTGTCGGCCACGATCGGGGCTAGCACGGTGTCACGCGCACACAGGTAAACATGAACACATCTCGCTCGATGATTGCGGAAACGCCCGAGTGGGAAAGCACGCCAGCAGCAACGGGCCAATTGACCTGTGCGCTTTCTCCCCTCTCGCTTCAACGCGAATTAAACGTCAAAAGCAGAGCGCATACGCGGTACGCGGTAGTATGGACATGGCGTATGCCAAGCAGGCACGTGAGTTAGCCGAAGAGATCGCATTCAAAATCTTGGCCACGATCGGGGCTAGCACGGTGTCACGCGCACACAGGTAAACATGAACACATCTCGCTCGATGATTGCGGAAACGCCCGAGTGGGAAAGCACGCCAGCAGCAACGGGCCAATTGACCTGTGTGTGCGCTTTCTCCCCTCTCGCTTCAACGCGAATTAAACGTCAAAAGCAGAGCGCATACGAAGCGTCCGGCACCCGGCGCATGCACTTTGTCCCCATCGCAGATCGCTTTAAAGATGAGGCCCGCGCGTGCGCGCACTTCGCCCGCATGGCAGATTCAAGATACAGCGCGGCCGCGCTTTGAGCAGCAGTCGACGGAGCAGAACGCAACCCCCCCCCCCCCCCCCCCCCCGTTCTCCCTCTCCGTCGCCTCGCCCCCGTGCCTGGCGCGCGAGAGAAGAGCGCGCGCTTCTGGCCTGCCTTCCCCCCTCGCGTGCGCTACATTGAGCCGCGATTGCCGGTTCACCCACAAACACTTTCACTCGCAAACACAGCGTATGGCACGCGGCGACAATTTTGTCGCCGTTGGACTCATACGGAACCCCACGGCGGCGGCGACGGGAAAAATGTACTCGGAGTGTTCATGTAAATACTATCGCAATGAAGCACATCCGCTATCTTGTGGTTCAATACTATGTTTTGCCCTTTTGCATGGTGTTTAAAAAGATAGCCATTGGTGCTGTCTGTATCTGTGCAGCCGTTTTGTGTTGTTTGGGTTTAGCATTGTCACTTTATAATACTGGTATCATCAATTACTGATGTTAGTCGCTTGAGTGTATATATATTTCAGAGTACATTGATTCGGTCTTAGCTTTTCAAGATCAATCAATTTCGTTTGGTAATGTCAGCGTTTAACCTTTTGCCACATTTTTCTGTTGATGCCTCGTGTTCTGCCAAAAGAAAATTACAACCAATTTCTTGATATATTCCAACGCATTATTCTGCCTATTGTTTGCATTCGAATTTGATCATTCAAAACATGTCCCTACTAATCAGATAACAGGCGATATTTTCTGTCAAGCTGCAGGACTCTTCGTGCACTTACCATAAAGTCCTCCAACTGCAACTGTCATCCAGATGATATTTGGACAAAAGGCGCCTGCTATGACTCCACCTCCACAAGCAGTGATGGAAAGTATCGTGATGTAGAAGACGGAAAGCTTGTTCTGCAGCAGTGTTATCGCAAATCCTGCAGTGCAAGTCACAAGAGTAATCACAGAGCTATGCCACAGCAAGGGAAAAAGAAGGTTACGTGCAATACCGAGATTGCAACCCGACCTTGAAACATAGGGATATAAGACTTTCGCCTTAAAAGAACCTTATAAAGCTTATTTTATCCATGAATGTTATGGGGCGTTTCTGCATGAACGCGGTGGCAATGCAGCAGTACTTTGCAGTGTGAAGACGAGAGATAAGTTACTGTCGCGGGGACGACACGTACCTGAAAAGGATAAGAGTGTATTTTACAATTCATAGCTAAAAAGGACCGCGAAATCAAACCAGGACAAGAAAGACGGCACAAAACGAACGCTGACTGTAATTGCGCTGGTTGCGCTGCAATTGCGATAATTTTTCGCTGTTCTCTAGCTATGAAAAAGTGGCAGTTTCGGCCGAAAGGCGAAACATCAATTACAATAGCAAATTAGTAGACAGCCATACGGAGTAAGGATAGTAGTTTTAACGGCCGTATAAACTTGGAAACATTTCCTTAGTAGCTGAATTACTCATTACCACTTGAGCCGCCATCGCCCCATCTGACCGCACTATTTCAATATATATATATATATATATATATATATATATATATTGAAACGGCGATTTATTAAAACTCGTCCGAGGGATCGCAAGTTGCTTTTTAGGCACAGTCCTGTTGGCATCCGCCGCTCGAGCTCGGGTCTCGCGCCGAAGCGATAGTGCACACGGCGCCTACATGCATATTCCCCGCTACAATTGCCCCCGCTGCAAAAGTGAGCCATGCTGGCGACCTAAGGTGATGACACGACGAGGGGGTCGTGGTACGGCTTCAGGTGGCTGATGTGAACCGTCTGGCGGCCACGGCGGCACTTGTCCGATGATGGTGTCACCGGTTCGACCACATAGTTGACAGGCGATGTACATTCGTCGATCCGGTACGGACCCTGATATTTTGGAGCAAGCTTTAGGCTAAGGCCTGGAGATTGGAATGGCAGCCGAAGCCAGACGTGAGAATCCACGGCGAAGGACTGTGTTGGCTGATCGTGGTCGCGGCGATCTTTTTGGATGCCTTGGGTATCCGACGTGAATGAGCGAGCCAGTTGACGGCACTCTTCATCATGTCGAGCAACTTGTGAAAGCGGGGTGAATTCAGAGGCGTCCGGATGATACGGAAATACGGTGTCAATGGTAGATGATGGTCCACGTCCATAAAGAAGAAAAAAAATGGTGAGAAGCCTGTGGTAGCCTGAGTGGCGGTATTGTACGCAAAAGTCACAAAAGGGAGGACGTCGTCCCAATTGGAATGATCCGACGCAACGTACATTGTGAGCATGTCACCAAGAGTGCCGTTGAACCGTTCCGTTAGACCGTTAGTCCGTGGCTGATACGCCATAGTGGTGCGGTGAATAGTGCGGCACACTGCCAGTAGCTCATTAATAACGTCCGACAAGAAGACGCGGCCTCGGTCGCTGAGCAGCTCTCGCGGTGCGCCGTGCCGTAAGATGAAATGCCGTAAGAGGAACGCTGCGACATCGCGAGCAGTAGCCGAAGCAAGTGCAGCAGTTTCGGCGTATCTTGTTAGATGGTCTACTGCGACAATTATCCAAAGATTTCCGTTAGCAGTGCATGGAAGGGGCCCATAAAGGTCGATCCCGACTCGGTCAAAAGGACGTGCAGGACATGGTAAAGGTTGCAGTGGGCCTGTTCCATGAGAAGTTGTCTTGCGTCGCTGACAGGCTGCACATGACCGAATGTATTTGCGCACATAAAAATACATGCCTCGCCAGTAGTACCACTGGCGGAGCCGCTCGCACGTTTTCAGGACGCCAGCATGTCCTTGTTGTGGGTCGGCGTGGAAATACGTGCATATCTCGGAACGCAAATGGCGAGGAATGACGAGCAGCCATTTGCGACCGTCTGGCTGATAGTTCCGGCGGTACAAGATGGCGTTCCGCAGCACAAAATGGGTGGCTTGGCGACGAAGGGCTCGAGGGCAAGAAGCCGTTGAAGAAGTAGTTAGATTGTCAATGAGACACGCGATCCACGGATCCTTTCTCTGTTCACAAGGCATGTCAGAAACAGTAAGCGCAGAGACCGGACAGTCCGTGGATGCGGGTGGCGTGTCGTCGGATCGCATGGGACACCGGGAGAGGGCATCCGCGTCAGAATGTTGACGCCCGGAGCGATAGATGACGCGAATGTCAAATTCCTGGAGTCGAAGAGCCCAACGTCCAAGATGCCCCGACGGGTCTTTCAGTGACGCAAGCCAGCACAGCGCGTGGTGGTCTGTCACAACGTCAAAGGAATGGCCATACAAGTAAGGGCGAAATTTGCTTAAAGGCTAAACTATAGCCAAACACTCTTTTTCTGTGACAGAATAATTGGTTTCTGCCTTTGTGAGGGCATGACTAGCGTAGGCAACCACATATTCCGGGAAGCCAGGCTTGCGTTGCGCAACGACGGCTCCAAGAGCAACGCCGCTGGCGTCCGTGTGAACTTCGGTCGGAGCACTCATGTCGTAGTGACGGAGAATGGGCGGTGGGGTAAGTAGACGACGCAGAGTGATGAAGGCTTCTTCACATGCCGGAGTTGAATCACGAAGGTCACCAGGCCCAGCCAGGAGCTTCGCCCGAGGTGCGACGATGCAGGCAAAATTGCGCACAAGGCGACGAAAATAAGAGCAGAGACCGACAAAACTTCTGAGCTCTTTCACTGTAGTCGGCCGCGGAAATTCTGCGACAGCACGAAGCTTGTCAGGGTAGGGACGGACGCCGTCTTTGGAAACGACGTGACCAAGTATGGTCAGCTGGCGGGCTGCGAAGCGGCACTTTTTCAAGTTAAGTTGAAGGCCGGCGGTGGCAAGGCAAGTCAGAACTACGCGTAGACGAGTGAGGTAACTGGTGAAATCAGGGGAGAAAACTACCATGCCGTCTAAGTAACACAAGCACGTCTTCCATTTGAGGTCTCCCAAAGGATTGTCCATAATTCTTTCGAATGTCACGGGTGCATTGCATAGGCAGAATGACATCACCGTAAATTCATACAGGCCGTCAGGCGTAATGAAAGCTCTCTTCGAGCGGTTGGACTCATCCATCCGGACTTGCCAATAACCCGATCCCAAGTCCAAAGAAGAAAAGAATTCGGCACCATGCAGACAATCCAGGGCGTCATCTATAGGCGGTAGAGGGTAGACATCTTTTCGTGTAATCTTGTTAAGGCGACGATAGTTCACACAGAAACGAATCGAGCCATCTTTTTTCTTAACTAGTACCATGGGAGACGACCAAGGACTACATGAAGGTCTGATAACACCACGTCCAAGCATGTCCGCAACTTGCTCAGTAACGACACGACGCTCGGTGGATGACACGCGGTATGGTCGCTGGCGTAATGGTGCGTGTCGCCCCGTATCAATGCCGTGAGAAACGGTACTTGTGCGGCCTAATGACGCTTGGTTCAAGTCAAAAGAGGCGTGAAAGTCAGTTAAAAGGGTAAGTAGGCGCTCACGTTGTGGCGGGTCGAGGTCATCGGCAATAGAGCGACAACAAACATCTGGTGAGATCCGGTCAGATGGCACAAGGGGCGTCAGTGCTGTTACGTTAGTTTGAGCCTGGTCGTCGGCAGCAGGGAAAGACACAATAACGTCAGCGTCCACAGTCTGAATGGTGCCAATAGTCTCGCCACAGCGCAAAGCCAAAGTGTGCGAATTTGGGTTAGAAGAAGAAGAAGAAGAAGAAGAAGAAGAAGAAGAAGACTAACGAATTTGGGTTAGAAACCAGTATTTGCGCAGCACCATGGTGAACCGTGAGGATGGCGAAAGGCAACAATATAGGGTGGCGGCGACTGAAGGCGGCAGCGGGTGTGAACAAGACCGTCGTGTCGGCAAGCGATGTGCATGAAAGAGGGACAAATACAGCACTGTGTGGGGGAAGTTCAGTATCTGACGCTACACAGATCCTGCTAACATCAGGAACTTGCAAGCCGTGAGATGGCAAATTGCACAGAACGGAGAACTGAACCACAGCACGTGCACAGTCAATGATGGCATGATGGTGCGACAGAAAATCCCAGCCGATAATCACATCGTGGCAGCAACAGGTTAGCACAAAGAATTCAATAGAGTACAAAATGTCTCGAATCAGCACCCTGGCAGTGCACATAGCCACGGGCTGAACTTGTTGAGCGGTGGCTGTTCGAAGTGATAGTACTGAAGGCGTCATGGTCACTTTCCGTAATAAACGACAAAGCTTTTCACTAATCACGGATATGGCGACACCTGTATCGACGAACTCAAAAGATTTGATAACATCCACTGACACTTCAATAACGTTAGCGGGGGAAAAGCGAGGACTTCGATTTTTCGACAACGACCCAGTTCGTGCCTCGGGAACGGCGGAAATCAGCTTTCCGCCTCATTACTGGCACTGGACCGATGACGCATTGGTGAGAGGGAGCGGCGGCGAGGGGAAGGTGAGCGACGAGCACCAAAGGGCTGGTACTCCGGAGCTGGTAAGTCATCAGCAACGTGGACTTCCGGTCGCGGCTGTTGTGGCATACGAAATGGTCAGCATCCGTAGCTGGGGGCTCGTGGGGTGCCCATGAAGGCCGGGAAACGCCGGCGGCAGAAGCGCGCTACATGTCCCTGTGTGCCACAGGCGTAGCATATGGGGCGGTTATCAGCAGTGCGCCTAGGATTTGTATCCTGCTGCTGTGCACCGAAGAAGTGAACCGCCGTGTGCCGAGGCAAATGTGCAGGAGAGAACAGCGGCGGGCGAGGCGCTGAAGGCGGAGGAGAGAACACCGGTAGGCGAGGAGCCCGTGCAGCTACCTCAGCATACGTCAGAGGTGCGGCCACGGGAGCCGGCCGAGACGGAGATGGAAGAGCTTGGGTCACTTGCTCTTGAATCATCTGCCGAATCACTGTAGCCAAAGAGTGAGAAGGCTTCTCAGTGGTCGGGAAAATGGAGAGTTGTCGCGCAACCTCCTCCCGCAACAAATCCTTTTATCTGCGTCAGCAAAGTTTGGTTGTCGCCAATAACCAATAGTGCTAGCGAATCTTCCGTGCGTGGTGGGCGTCGATCTAAGATGCGTTGTTTCCGTAGCTCGTCAAAACTTTGGCACAAATTGATGACGTCAGCCACGGTACGCGGATCCTTCGCTAACAACATTCGAAGGGCGTCCTCATCAATGCCTTTCATGTGTTTTATCTTGTCCTGTTCTGCCATTGACGAATTCACCCGCCTACACAGCTCAATGACGTCTTCGATATAGCTGGTGAACGTTTCACCATGATGTTGTGCGCGCCCACGTAGGCGTTGTTCAGCGCGAAGCTTGCGCACAGCGGGGCGCCCGAACACTTCTGCAAAACTGGTCTTGAATCAAGTTCATGTGGTGAAATCGTGTTCGTGGTTTCGAAACCAGAGTCTCGCGACGCCGTTAAGGTAAAAAAAACACGTTGTGCAACTTGGGGGCGTCGTCCCACTTATTGTGCCCGCTTACCAGCTCCTACGATGACAACCAATCCTCCACGTCATGATCATCGGTGGCGCTAAAGACGGCAGGATCACGCGTGCGCAACACACCAGAAACGATGACCGCTGGAGGCTGAATTGTATCTTCATGGGCGGTGCCGTCAGGCATGGTCGTAGCAGTGGGTAGCGTCCGGCTTCGGAGTTCCAGTTTTTGAGGTTACCCAGCACTTTCACCAAATGAAAGGGGGATTTATTGAAACTCGTCCGAGAGATCGCAAGTTGCTTTTTAGGCACAGTCTTAGCTGTTGGCATCTGCCGCTCGAGCTCGGGTCTCGCGCCGAAGCGGTGGCAATGCCCGCTGCGCCTACATGCATATTCCCCACTACAATATAAATGACCACTGACGAAGCGCAGTGTAGACAAATCAAAGCCGCAGTCTGAATTAAATCGTGCTTTTCTAGGGCCAGGCTTACACCGACCTTTGGCGTCTTCTTTCTTTTCAAGGGCCTGGGTAGGGGCAAGGAAAAACGGGAGAGAACGAGAGGCACCCTAAAGTCGTGGTGTTGAGACGTGCTCTTGCAAGGGCTGCACAAGAGAGCGCCAGCCTTCCCCTCCTCGAGAACCATGTCAACATGGAAGACACGTTGAATCAGACGAAAACACGCAGCGCTCTCGATGCAGAAAAAGCACCAACAAAAAGTCCCATAAGTAAGGAAAGGAGCGCTCTTTAACCAGTCCACGGAGTCGCTTGCCTCACGGTTGGTAGGAGGGGAGAAGAGGAAGGGGGGGGGGGGGGGGAGTCGGAACAGCTTTGAGTGTGGGGGCATGCCCCCACTGGCTTAGAACCTGTGGGGTACGCTGCCGACACTGCCCCCGCGGTTCCGGAGCCCCTGGTACTCCCCCGAACCGAATTCTTCTACTCCCCCCAAACAAAGTGCTTGTACTCCTCCTAACAGAGTAATTGTACTCCTTCAGACAGAGTGCTGGTACTCCTCCCAATTGTGTGAATGCACTCGCGATGTAGTGACATGATTATATCAGAGGCGATTCACGACACTTACATGTCAAGTGTATTTGATTCCCTAATAAGCAGCTCCTGCAGTTATGCTTGGTGAATTGGATTTGATGTTTACTCCCCGAGTCACTCGAATAAAACATCTTTTTCCGAAAAGGTCAACATTTTTATTGATTAAACAGTTACAAGGCAAACTGAGCAAAATATCGAGATACATACTGATACACACATAAAATCTGATTACAAACATTTTCATAACTTTACACAAAATTTGGCAATAAATAAACATTTTATGTAACATTTCATCGCCAATGCAGTGAGAAATATTTTTTATTGTCAATTCGCAACATTTCTTTTAAATCAAAGCATACAATGGAAAATCAAACAAAGAACAAACATGCGCAAGCTCGCAAGGTATTGGCACTACGATTGAAGAGAAAGGTGCACTACCTTACTGGCCAGAAAACACATTTCAAGCACGAAACTCGCGTACTTATATGCCGGAGGTTATCAGATGAGCTGCTAAGAATGAGGCTGGTAAAGTAAATTATGCAAGAAACTTTTTTTCATGCCATATTTAAGACAACAGCTTGTTTGATAACGTCCTATGCATTGTATGGATGCTCCCGACTGATAGTACAGTATATGTAGGAATGTGTCGTACATGTTCATGTAAGGCTGCACGTCTAGTTTTGTTTATAAATATTCAACACACTTATTCATGTATGTGTTGCACCCCCTTTTTTATAAGCGTGCATCTTTGCGTGGTTGTCCAGCACTATCTCCGCCTGGTGTCAACGCGGCACAGAGGCGTATCATATCTCCTATTTGGTTAGATCCAAAGGTGATAGTATTTAGGCAGAAAGCTCGACTTCAATGTTGGCGTCCACATGAAGGTATTTTACTGGTGATGTCTGGATATGCCGTCACCCTTTCTGACGCACTGTCTTTCGTATACAGCTATTACCACAGCACGCTGCCGCATTGCACAACTGTGGTGGTATTCTTGCTGTCTATTTTATAAATCTTTTTCTCATAAGACGTGATAGTTTGTTCATTTCGTACAAATACATACTCTCATGATCTGATCTGGGAAGTGGGGATTATCTTTTCTGATTAAACAATCTTTTCTGTTTCATTACTTTCACGTATATTCCATGATTTGAACTAGCTTCCGTGAAATTCCTGATGCTTATTTTCATAACAGCACAACAAAGAAGGATTGAGAAAGAAATGACGGGAACATGGTGCGCATTATCAGCAGGCAAACATAATATTTGCGATGCTGCCCCTTTTTATAGCTGACATGCTACATCGTGGCACATGTTCGTAGCAAAATACAAAGGAGCAATGCAAGGAAGCAAAGGAAAGGAAAAAGTCACACCAGCAAAGAACATCACTCCACACATTTATCTTCATTCTAGCAGCGTCATTTTTGTATCAATGGCGAAAACGAAAGCTGGCTGATACATCGTTTTTTTTTCTTTTTCAGCTGAATGCTTCCATAATTTCGTGTGCTACTTAATTGTCGCGATGCGGCTAACGCGCATGCATCGTCTCCAGCTACATCAGTGTACTGTCAAATGCGAGTGCATTGCTGCACTAATTATGTATAGGTATTCATTGAGACACTTGTTAAAATACCTTACGGTCTGCCCAATGTAGATACACCTGCAGGAAGAAAGGAATATAACAAAGTCACATGTGCATGTAAAGACATGGTGGCCTGCCTCGTTGGGCAATGTTTTTGTGCTTGCTGAGAAATATATTTCTTCTTGCTAAGAACATCAAATACCTTCGGTACGTTGCCACGACTATCTCCAAATAATTAGAGAGGCCATGAGTGTACAACACCACTGCCTTTTTTTACGCATGGAAACCAGTGTTAGTATGAGTACTGGCACATACCACTTTTCAACTGTTTAACATCATCTCCAAACATGTACTTATTAGATACTCTGGATATTTGGATTTCTTAGGTTTCGTGATCTGCTCCACGGCACTGAATTCCATCAGGTGAATCTAAGATCTTGTCAGGTTGCTGCTATTCATGACTTGGCAATTTCACTTTTCACTAGTTTTGTGCTTGCTGAGCAGCACTTCAGGAGTTACTTCGAAGCGTTTCTCCTTCTGAGTCATACAGTTTCTCGTTTGTGGTCATAGAGTTTGCGCAAGTCTTCTTATTTACAGGTGGAAGTTTGGAGATACTGTTAAAGTAGAAGTTGAAGTAGACAAGTTGATAGTGTGGCATGTGAGTACTCAGTCCAAGACTATGTTACTACACTTAGACACGTAAAAGGCAGAAAGTGGTGCAGTATGTTCATGGCTTCTCCTATTTTTTGAAGAATGTCGTGCAAGCTCCAGAAAGGACTTGATGTTCTCAGCATGGAATGACTTGGCTCGCACTTTGCAGATGTTGAGAGGGACATTCAGAGTGAAAGCACTTCACAAAGACATTGCACAACGACGATTGCCACCATGTTTGTTACATGCACATGCTCTGCCATCTATGAGATCCCTTTCTCCTGCAGGTTTATCTACATCAGGCAGACTGGGAGGCGTTTTAAAAAGTGCCTATATCAAGGCAGCAATGTGCTAGTAGTTGGCAGAGCAGTGCTGGGCCTGTATATGCCAGCTACGGATCAAGAAGGTGCAGGCCTGGTGAAAAGAGAAATTCTAGGAGCATGCTTCATAAATAAGAATTATTTTAAACATGTAGCTATCGTTGCCATAATTAATATAAAAATTGTTCTGTTGAAATGAAGACAGCTGTGTGAACAAATGCTTTCTTGATTGTTTGGATGTATTTTTTTTCAGACTATTTTGTTACTTCGTTCTTTTTGTGTGACAACAAACCTGTACCACGAAGCAGCACGCCAACTATAAAGTGGACAGCAACACAAATGAATTCGTCAAATGATAGTCAGTCCCATGTTCCTGTTGTTGTGCCTTTCTCGTTCCCCATTAATCGCACTGTCGTTAATTATAAACCAATACAAGGTATCCGAGTTTCCTATTCTTCTGAACCTATTTTTCGCATTCTGCTGTAATCCGGTACATAATTATTTGGATGGTTGACCCACTCTCCTCTTTAACGTATTCGGTCACGGTGTACACATTTGTGTACACGACTTATTTTTGCCATTTTTTGCAGTTGTGGCAAGGAATAGGCTACAAAAATTAAGCTTAGCGTAAACTGAACATTCTTCTTACGTTAAGTGCCTTCATTTTACTTGAGGGAAATCTATCGCTACCGAAGATCGCTTTGGAGAAGGCACTAGTGTTTTACGGGAGCCGTGACGTGGTACGTTTGTGCAGCAATTGCGAAGTAATTTTTTTCTTTCTAGTAATGCTTGCAACCGGTAATTAACTGATACAAGTAATTCACGCTAGTGATTCAATCTTTTTAATGAAAAACGTATCATCACTGAATGCACAATAATAATTAGATACTTAATCACTCTGTAATTATGGTAACTCATAAAATACAGAAAGAGTCATTCTACCTCTTTGACTTGCTCTTAATAGAGTCTACAGCACCTTGGTATAAAATTATGTAAATGTCAGATATTTATGGACGGTCGATCATAATTCGTGACTTAAGGGCTTAATGTTATACCTTGACCTCAAAAATAAAAAAAAATTAAATTTAAAATATTAGCTTGCGTGTGGCAAAATAAGTATAAAATTGCAATACCATGAAAATCTGGCGCATCGCAATTTTTACCGTATTTGGTAGCTTTTTGCTGTATTACGGTATGAAAGCTGCAACTCTCAAGAGCAGCCGGTATAATTAGATGGCAATTTATTGTGGCGAGTTAAAAATGCGTTATAACTGAAGTGTGGCATTGCTTCAGATGTGAAACAAAAATCGGATGCTATGAATTCTTGTATCAAAGGCTACTGAAGCATAAGCACAGGCAGGCCAGTGCACAAAGACAACGAAATAGGTGAATCGTCAATCGGAAAGGGCACCATTATGTTTTAGCTCTCTTCTATGCCCATGCATGGTTTTGCATGCAGCTATGCCTATACTTGCGAAATAAACTAACCACCTGAATTTACGTTTCTTTCCCTACTGAAGCGGTAAAAGTACACTAATGCAAAAAAAATTGTGGCGACGGAATCTTCTCGCCACCTTAAAATAGGCATATTTGCGACTGGGCACTTATACAGTGCCTGAAGCCCCATCATAACGGTTGTCAAAATGGGTGTGCACGGACAAATCAGTTCTTAGGTTGCACATTGCGCAATTTATTTTCTTTAACAAGCAAGAGACCTGATCCACTGCAGACATTTATTACGGATAAAAAAAATGCCTTTCTCACATTCTTTTTGTATTGTCTTAAATGCTCCATGCAGTTTCTTTGGTAGCATGACCACTTCATCGTCTAAATGTCTGCAGCACTGGGCTGACCGCTTTGCATATATCTGGTGGCGTATGACATTTATCTTGCATGACAATCATGTATGACAATCACAATGAGTTTTGGTGATGCAAATGCCACCATGCATCCCATTCGAAAGCAGCTGCCCTTTGTGCGGATATTAACAAATTTTACTTCGTCACTCTAGGAAATTCAATTATTTAGGTATAGAGAAATTGGAGCTTCATTTCATAGCCACTGAGATTTTACATATGTTGACAACATTTATCTCTCGGCTATTTAAACTATAACTAAGGTCACAGTGGGGAATGTGTCACACACAGCACCCACTTTCAACTTGTGTATTAGACAAGTCTTCATTATTTTAACAGCGAAGCTGTTTAAGCCAGCCGTAATTTGTGGTACGTATGGTAATCTGGCGAGGAGGAGACCGCGCGCATGCGCACGTGGTCTCCACCTCGCCAGCTCCCTGCCTTCCCGACCCCTGCCTCTCTTCTCTACGCTGCGCTGAGCCACGAGAAAAAAAAACGAAAGCGTGCACTAGGCCGCACAAAGCTCAACACACAGCGAAGCTGGTCGATCGATATCGAGCGGCTAGCCTCCAACACATTCAGCGTTGGCAAGCAGCAGCGTTTTTGGCACTCTGCCAACTTTGGTTAGCCTGCCTGTGTTTGTGGCATGCCAGGAACGCTGTCGTTCGTAGGCGCCGACGCGTCCAGCGCTAGTCAAGCGAAATTTCGCGATAAGGACGGTACCTCCGAAAATGACCGCTCGATAATACCTTCCTGCATGCGTAGTTAAGTTAAACCAAGTTCAGGCCTAGCAGCAACCAAGTTAATACCTAGCAATAGCAGCCAGTAAGCTTCGCCGTACCTAAGCTTTGCGCGACCAAGTGCAAACTTGCCTGATTTTTTAATAAGAGCATAAAGCATGTATTCCAATTTATTACTCCATCTCGTTTACTCCTCTTTCATGGGATACTAATAAGGCAAGTTGTAAGCCTTGCACAGCTTCAAGGGAACAGAGGAAGTGTTAATGGGCGTAGAGCTATACTCTAATGGCATAATCAGTTGTTCCAGTGGTCATTAAAGATTTCTAAAATGCTCAACAAGTGTTTTTGGTTGGATAATGGAAATGTAAGCTTAACAGGTCACGAGTCTATGACTAATGTTGACAGCCATGCCAGTTGCAGTGCATATTAACCGGCAAAGAATTGGATGAAAACATAGGCACCACTACTCTAACCTACTGAGAACAAACACCACTTGCATTCTTTCTCACCTCAATTTGCACTCTATCTTAAGTCCAGAAATTTACTACGTAAAAATTCTCTAATTTTATTTTACCTTATAAAACGTTTCCCTGTAGAAGCCATCAATCTAAGGGGTTTTTATTTTTCTCAATTATATGTTCACATCCACCGATTGCCCAACAAGTGTTCCAAGCTGATGCTATCACAGTTCTTTAAAATTAAACACATCATCCCTGCTTCCACTTGCAAACTTGGCTGGCAAGTAGATTTAGTCACCCTCATCAAAATCTCAAATACCCACCAAAAGCATATGGTTGAGTGTGTTATAGAAGGAGATTAATTTCACATGTGTCAAATTAATTTTTCAATTGAAAGTGACTATGTGGCTTTTAATTAAGACGTAGGGTGCGCAACACGGTGTGTGCAACCGTCAAGGGCCTTGCTCCAGTTTCCGGAGGTTTAAGCGGTATTAGCGACCTGGTCCCGTGAGCACGTATGGAAACAATACTGCCTTAAACCTGAAGTGTTCTGCCCTAATGCGGCGCATTTGTTGAACCCTAGGAGGGAAGCCATACTTCGGAAATTTGGCGTAAGAAATAGATAAAAGGGAAGACATGAAAATGTGCCGGCTTCATGTCATCATTTAAAATACAGAAACAGAGTAGTTTGTATTTGACTCCTTTTTTGAAGCACGAGCTTTTGTTTTTACCCAACACAGATACCCTGTTCATTGTAAGTATAATTTCAGTAAGCAAATATGCAATCTCATTGCACCACTTTTTCTGACGTGGATATATCTGTTAAGAGGCCGGATAAAAAGTAGTCACTTTTCGTAAAACTGACAGCTGTTTTTCAAAACATATTTTCAACTTTTCAATGACACTTGCTTTTATGTGTATGTCTCCAGAGAGCATAATTTGTCTTGACTTGGCCATCAGAGATGTTTCAAAAATTACTAAGTCAAAGTGACTGCCAAAAGCACGTCAGAATTTTCATTTTAGTATGACAAACTATCTTTTGAAAGTTTTCGTGCCATTAAGTTACATGGTACACCCAGTATACCCACATTTTAGCTTTCTCGTCCAAATTGCATCGCAACGCATTTTGATGCTTTGGATTGCGCTCCTCTGCACCATGTAGAGTGTTGCTGAGGTGGCTCCTTGACACCATTTTTTCTTGCAGGTGCCTTCTTGAGTTATACAAAACGGGTGCCTGAAAAATATTGTGGTCAGAAATTAACACGAAGAAATATTCTAAAACCACACAAAGGCAGTCGCACTAAAAAGAAGCTTTAGCACTTAATATTTCTACTGAAATGCATGTGAGACATCTAAATGACTACAAAACCAAATTAGGAAGGCCCACTGAGCTTCAACAAAGTCACTCCCTCACCAGAACAGCAATTGGCCTCCTTGGTGCAGTATTCGGCCGCTACCTCCCTAATGACTCCCACAATTTACCTATGGCCCTCAGTCCCCAGCGGCTGCGGAGCACCTGACCAAGGCGGCTGTCAGACCTGCGACGCGGCAGAGGGTGCTAATAATCTCTAGGTCCGGACAGGCCGCCAATGAAAACTGAACCTGACAACGTTGAACACGCGCATCCTATCGAGTGAGGATAGCTTAGCAGGGCTATTTGAAGAATTATTAGGTATTTCCTGTGATATTATTGGCCTTATTGAGGTGAGAACTGATGAGGCTTATACAGTGCCGACTAACGGCCGCGTCCTCTGCTACAGAGGTCTTCCAGACAGGAGAGAATTCGGAGTAGGATTTTTAGTTCATAAGGACATAGCGGGAAACATTGATGAATTCTACAGCATTAATGAGAGGGTAGCAGTCGTAATAAAGCTGATTAGGAGGTATAGAATTTAGGTTGTACAAGCCTACGCCCCAACCTCCAGTCACGATGATGAAGAAATAGAACAGTTTTATGAAGTTGTTGAATTAGCAATGAGAAAGGTGCAAACTCAGTAAACTGTAGTCATGGGCGACTTCAATGCAAAAGTGGGGGAAAAGCAGACTGGCGAGCAAGCAATTGGCAACGACGTCATAGATTCTAGGAACACTAGTGGAGAGATGTTGGTAGCATTCTCGTAAAGGAATTGGCTCCGAATAATTAATACCTTCTTCAGGAAGCCAGCAACAGGAAGTGAACCTGGAAAAGCCCTAATCGAAAAACAAGGAATTAAATAGATTCCCACTCTCTGCCGATCCCAGCAGAGTGCTGGATGTAGAAGTGTTAGGTAGGGTAAAGTGCAGTGACCATAGGCTAGTGAGGTCTAGGATTTCTCTCAATTTGAAGAGAGAAAGAATAAAGAATAAATAAAACAAGCCAACCTAGACGCAGTAAGGGTAAAAACTGACCAATTCAGGCTTGTGCCCGCAAACAAACATGCAGCTTTAGAACAGGAAGATAAAGACAACATAGAGGTAATGAATGAAACCGTAACTATGGTAATCTCAGAAGCAGCAATTGAAGTGGGAGGTAAGGCACCGAGGCAACCAGTAGGTAAATTCT
This sequence comes from Dermacentor silvarum, assembly GCF_013339745.2. NCBI lineage: Eukaryota > Metazoa > Arthropoda > Arachnida > Ixodida > Ixodidae > Dermacentor > Dermacentor silvarum. The sequence continues at coordinate 33,231,580 of NC_051162.1, forward strand.
CGCAAGTAACAAAGGACCTAATAAAGAAACGTAATGCGTAGGATGGATAACCGGTGCACCATAAGGGTTACAAAATAGATACCAAGAGAAGGGAAGTGCAGTCTAGGACGGCAGAAAACTAGTTGGAGTGATGAAGTTCGGAAATTCGCAGGCGCAAGTTGGAATCAGCTAGCGCAAAACAGGGGTAATTGGAGATCGCAGGGACAGGCCTTCGTCCTGCAGTGGATATATATATACGCTAATGATTATGATGATGATGAGTCAAGTGCCAAATCAATTTCTATGTTAAGATTTAAAGAAAGAAAAAAAAGAAAACCGGCCGTTGGGCCTCAGTCCAGCACCAATGTTACAAAACTTCTACTGAAAATAGAATATTGGTCATTCTGCACACACTTCGTAAACGCATCCACTCCTGTAGTGGAGAGAGCTTGTGTATGAATGGATGAGGGGCAGGGTGGTATGGTATGCATCTCATTTCTAATTTTATCAATATAATTCCTGACGAGAATTCTAAAGCAAAAGAAATCAGCAAGAAAAGTAAAAGGAACATACCGAGTGAAGTTAAGAAAGTATAAAGACTACAGTCGGCGTACGCAAGTGGCCAACAATAACGCACTTGTGGTGTTAGAAGAATGAGGGGAGGGGAGATGACATGACAAGGAGTCAAACCGCCTTTAAAGAAACCCGTCAAACTTATGAGACCAAATTCTGTGTGCTCCGCTTATGCTGCACTTGAAGGTGATTATAATATAAAGCACTCATATGTGTAGCCATTTAACGGTGAACAGTGGAGCATGCAGTTGTGTAACTTACCATAACGCAAACAGCACAAAGCACTATGATAAACTCAGATGGGTCATAAGCATCACTTGTGACACATCATCGGCACGTCCCCAGTGCGCCCCTCCTCTGGTTATGTCACTGCTCAAGCCGTAATTTGAAAATTATATTTGCAGTAGGCATGAAAATGTGGTCCTCTAGTACAATGGATATTACTGGGTGTGATTATAAGAAGGGTTAGCAAGGCTTGTTATGGAGAGCTCACCCACATTTCAAGACTAGCAAGAAACAGTTCATTGCGGCCCGCACCTAAGTTTTCTACAAGGCATGAACTTATTTTCATTTATGAGGTATGCAGTAGACTAGCTATCTGGGTCAGTTGGTACATACTGAATTCAGGAGGAATGCAGTGGGGTTCATTTTTGACAGACTCGACTCTCGCTGCAGTTTGAAATCTAGCATTTTAAATTTATGAAGGCATGTAAAAGCTTCAGTTAGACCAACGTTATTAGTTTATTAAACTAACTCTTAGATTGTGTATGACAGACGACTGGTAACATGCAAGGCAACATTTTACTTTGATACTTTATTTCTCCACTGTTACGCGAAGGACCAGTCAGTTAGACGAGCAACTATTTACATAATATATTTACAACAACGGTTGCAGCTCTAACCGGTTGGATTCATAGCGCGCCCCGAGGTCGTTCTTCCTCCTCTTTTGTCGAGTGATCGTGCCCGCGCCTCGTTCAAACGACCGAATACAACACGCGTGTAGCAAATCCCCCGGCGGCAGAAGTGACGTCTCGAAGCGTCTAAATGTCATCACTGGGAGGGTGATACTGCTTCAGTCTTGTAACGTGCACGATATCACTGGACTGGGAAGCAGATGGGGCGTCAGGAGTCACGGCACGAAGCACGCAGTAAGGGCCTGTGTAGAAAGAGCAGTTTTTTAGACAGGCCGACCTGACATGAAGGAGACCATAGAAGCACCAAAGAATCAGGCGGCAAGTGCACGTCGCGGTGTCGCCAGTCTTACAAATGACTTTGACTCTGCTGGGATTTCAGAAGGCGGTCACTGGCAATTTCCCTTTCGTGGGCAGCGCGGGCGATGGCGTCAAGTGCATATTCACTGGCAGGTGCCGCGTGAAGTGGGAGTGTTGTGTCGAGGGGCAGTGCTGGTTCTCAAACACAGAAGGCAAAATGGGTAAAAACCGGCAGTGTCTTGGCGCGAGGAATTGTAAGCAAACGTGACAAACGGTAGAGCGAGGTCCCAAGCAGTGTGGTCTCAGGAGACATAATTCGCGAGCATGTCTGTGAGAGTGCGATTGAGACGCTCCGTGAGGCCATTTGTTTCCGGATGGTATGACGTAGATAGCTTGTGCCTCGTTGCACAGGACTGCAGGATGTCTGCGATAAGTTTTGATAGGAATGTCCGGCCGCGGTCTGTGATAAATTGTCGTGGAGCTCCATGTAATAAAATCACGCCGCGTAGAAGAAAATCAGCGACATCTGTGGCGCAGCTTGTAGAGAGCGCTCGGGTGATGGCGTAGCACCTGGCGTAATCCGCGGCCACAGCGACCCACCTGTTTCCAGAGGTAGATACAGTAAAAGGGCCAAGTAAGTCCAAACCAACACGAAAGAATGGCTCCGCGGGAATGGCGAGTGGTTGAAGGAACCCGGCAGGGAGCGTCGATGGTGTCTTGCGTTGCTGACATTTCTCACACGCTGCTACGTATCTTCGAACGGAGCGAGTAAGCCCTAGCCAAAAGAAGCGTCGGCGGATCTGGTCGTATACTATAGGCACGTGGCAGACCGAGGTGGCCGGCAGTGGGGAGGTCGTGACGTTCGTGGAGAACAACCAAGCGAAGGTGTTTAGGGATTGCAAGGAGTAATGCTGCGCCGTCGGGGTGAACGTTGTAGCAGTAGATTTTCGCCATCTTAAAGTATGAATAAGCGAAGGGAACTGCCGGCAAGAGACGATTCCAGGTGGTCAATGATACGCAAGGACGGGTCACGGCGCCGCTCGTCGGTGATGTGGAGCAGTGGAAAAACAGAGAGAACGCAGGCGTCGGTGTCAATATCAGACGTAGCGGTCGGGTCTTCCATTGGGTAGCGAGACAGGCAGTCTGCGTCCTGGTATTGGAGTCCCGACTTGTAAGTCACTGTGTAGAGATATTGTTGTAGTTCGAGGACCCAACGACTGAGCCGCCCAGTAGGATCCTTGAACAACGAAAGCCAACAGAGCACATGATGGTCTCTGATTACTGAGAAGGGCTTGTCATATAAATATGGGCAGACGTTTGAAACAGCCTTGACGAGAGCAAGACATTCGCGCTCGGTAATCGAATAGTTGAGCTCTGCAGTTGTCAGGAGCCGGCTAGCGTAGGCTATAACACGGCCGTGTCTATGTTGGCATTGCGCTAAGACGGCGCCGATCCCATAACCACTGTCATAGGTTCGGAACTCTGTAGGTGCGGACGGGTCAAAGTGGGCCAAGACAGGTGGATTGGTGAGAATCGTAGTAAGGCATTGAAACGCGGCAGCCTGAGGGGAACCCCACTTAAAAGGCACGTCTTTCTGCAGAAGTTCAGTGAGTGTTCGAGTGATTGCTGCGAAATCTTTCACGAACCGGTTGAAATAAGAACAGAGCTCCACAAAACTCCGGACGTCTTTGACAGACTCAGGTACAGGAAAAGCCGTTGCTGCTCGAACCTTCTCCGGGTCGGGTTGTACGCCGGAAGCATCGACGAGGTGGCCTAGCACTGTAACCTGTCGGCGCCCGAAGTGGCACTTCGATGAGTTTAATTGGAGCCCAGCCTTGCGGAAGACGTGAAGGATAGCTGCGACGCGCTCGAGGTGCATCTCTAATGTAGGAGAAAACACAAGGACGTCGTCGAGGTAACAAAGGCAACTGGACCATTGAAACCCTAAAGCAGAGAGTCCATCATCCACTCGAACGTGGCGGGGGCATAACCTTGAATTGGTAGAGGCCATCTGGAGTGACGAAAATGTTCTTTGCTTGGTCTTGCTCATCTGCACAAATCTGCCGATAACCAGATGGAAGGTCTATGGACAAAAAGTATTTGGCACCGTAAAGAAAATCAAGAGCGTCGTCGATTCGTGATAAAGGGTAAAAGTCCGTCTTAGTGATTCGATTTAGGTGGTGGTAATCAACGAAGAAGCGCCACGTGCCTTCTTTCTTTTTGGCGAGCACGACCGGCCACTCCCAAGGACTCGACGAGGACTCAACAATGCCTTTGGTGAGCATCTTGTTTACTTACCGCTGAATAACTTGCCGCTCTGCTGTGCCGCTCTGCCGAATAACTTGTCACTGACCGGAGCGTGGCCACCGCTGTGCCTTCAGGTAATACTTGCTTCGTCAAGCCAAAATTGATAACGGGGATAGCTACGCAACCCTGCGCAAGGGTTACGACGGTGTGTGGCAGAGATGTCGCGCGCTAGGAGGATATCAAGAATGGGTCTGACGACATAGTCACCATCAGGCACGGTTGCCGTTGAGGGCAATTTGACGAAGCTTCAGGCTTTTTGGAGGTAATCGAACAAACGCTGTAGTGCAGAGGGTGTTCGGTTGTTCGGGGCGAACGTCTGAAAGAAGAGGAAGCTCAAGGCACAGCGTTACCGGCGGAACAGTCGATGAGGGCAGAATGCGTCGTCACAAAGTCGAGCCTGAAGATTAGGTCATGAGGGCAACTGGTCAGCACAGTAAACAGGACTGGAACTTGGCGGCCAGCAATTGCTATGCGAGCAGTGCACATACCACTTTTTTGAGGCAACGACATAGGTTTGCACTCATTATGGACGCTTGGGCTCCATTATCAACCAATGCCGTAAACGGAACACCATCTACGTCTATTTCAATTAGGTTCGTGTTCGTGAGGAGCTTCAACGGAGGATTTGGAGAGGACGAACGTGATGCAGCACTACCTCCAAGTTCTGCATGGCCTAGTTTTTGGTCCGACTGGTTGGCGAGGAAAAGCGGCGAGGTTGGGGTGACGGGGAGCGACAGCGTTGGGGCGACGGCGATCGCACGGAGGAGCGGCTGTCAGGGGCATCAGAAGTAGGGTACAGATAGTGAGGTGAATAACGGCGAGCGTTGGCGTAGGGGCGAGGAGTAGGGAATGAGCTCCAGTATGCCGGCATCCAGGGGGTGCGGCAGTGGCGGGATACATGACCAACTCGGTGACAGAGGAAGCATATCAGTTTGTTGTCTGGGGTTTGCCATTCAACATGTTTTCGTGGTCTAGGAGCGAAATACTGGTCATTGCAGGTTGTGGCCATGGGGATGAGTGCCGAATCACATCGGGAGACAGAGCAGGCGGTAGGGAAGCGAAGGTTTGCCATTTCTTGCCGCAGAACTGCTTGAATAATATAAATAGTGGAGGCCGCTTGGTCAACGGTATCGTCAAGAGGTCGTGGGTAAAGTGGGGCCGGACTCGCCGCTTCAATCTCTCGGCGAACGATACGCGTAACGTTCTCTTGAAATGGTCGTGTGGCAGGAAGAGCGGAGCAAGAGGACGTGGCAGGGGTGTGTGGGAGCCGTGAAAACTGTGGGACGACGCGGCGGCTTTTGGCTACCTCGAAGCGGCGGCATTCTTTGACGGTGGCGTCGACAGTAGAAACGTCGTTATAGATGAGCAAATTGAAGGCGTCGTCCTCGATTCCTTGTAGAATATGGCCCACCTTGTCAACCTCGGTCATGTGCTCGCCGACTTTCCGGCAAAGCGCGAGCACTTCCTCTATGTAGGAGACATACGATTCGGTTGACCACTGGGCACGGGTGGCAAGCTCTCTTCCCGCAGCCTGTTGGCCACCTGACGGGTTACCAAATAGGTCACGAAGGCTCTCTTTGAAAATGTCCCAGCTGGAGAGTTCCGCCTCATGGGTATGAAACCAGACACGCGGTGTTCCGTCCAGATAAAAGATCACATTGGCAAGCGTGATGGTATGGTCCCAGTGGTGGCTTTAGCTAATACGCTCATTCATGCTTAGCCAGTCGTCGACGTCAACGCCATGTTTGGCGGAGAATGTCCCAGGATCACGGAGACTGGCAACGGTAACGCACGTTGTGGTTGGCGCCGCAGGTGTAGGTGGCGACGGGGTGGTTCCAGCGGAAGCCATGGCTTAGAAGACTACGTTGCGGCCGCTTCGGAGCTCCATGGCGAGGACAGGGAACCTCCATATCAACCACAATGTTACGCGAACGACGAGTCAATTAGACAAGCAACTATTTACAGATTATATTGACAACAACGGTTGCAGCGGTGACCGGTTGGATTCACAGCGCGCGCCGAGTTCGTTATTCCTCTTCTTTTCTCGAATGTTGGCGCCCGCTCGCCTCGTTCAAACAACCAAATACAACTCGCGTATAGCAATATTAAGGCGGTAAATACATTTCAATCTGCCCTGCAATAGCGAAATGCACAGATCATGCTTGGACCCTCAGAGGAAGGTTGATTTATCTATTCATACGGCATAATTCTTAAGTGCAAACACATGCTAGCAAATGTCAAGGCATATCGAAAACAGTAAACGTTGAGACCCAGCCAATTGCAACAACGCAGAACGCCCCTGCCGCTAATCATATAACAGTAGCTGCTATATTGGATGCCGGTGCATAACTCGCCGCTTGAACGGTCACCGAGTTCATAAACATAAGCGCCCGTTCACATTCGCACCGTGCTCGAAACCGGATCACGAGACGCAAAATAAGACAATTTCCCACCACTTTAATACATGCGCAAAAAGAGATGAGTCTAAATCAACCCAAGACATTATTTCCCAATGCGTTTTCAGGCAGTTCAAGATTACGCGCCAAACTGACCTCACACAGCGTGCAGCTGTATGCCTGCGGCAAGTTTCTAACTAGCGCTGCATGTAACTTCAGTGGCCGCAGATTACACATGGGTGAAACACACTATCAAGCGCGCGCCTTAATATAACGAAAGCATGCCGCCAGCAAGTGGACGCTTTTTGTTGTACAACTCCTTAGTTAAGCAGCACTCCGCACACAGTAGAGTGCCAAACTGAATAAATTCAAACACATAATACGCACGCTAAGCACGTCCGCATATAGGCGCGGAATCATGCGCTGGTGAACAAACCATTTTATGCGACCCCGCGCCTCCCTTCTTTTTGAACACACCGTGGTTCACTCAACGTTTGCAATTTTCAAAGCTCTTACGGATAGGGGCAAGTGATAAATTCACATGCAGTCATCGCGAAACCTGGCTTTTTCGATTGACATCGAATGGCGCAGCATGCATACGTAGTCAGTTGGAACCGCGGCGGTTAACCTTCGTGATCTTTGCCTGGCGATAGAATGTCATATACGCAGAATGTGCCCCTTAAGTTAGAAATCACTTACCGTGAAGGATTTGTTATTTATTCCAACGAACGATGAACGACTGTTCCGTTTTCGGGGCGGCGAAAGACGGCTGACGCAAGATTTCTTTTGAATGTCGTTGGCGCCTGCCGCCTGCCCGCTGAACGGATCGTCTTTCTCCGGTGCTGTGCTTTTCCGCGATGTTGTGCGGGCCCGCGGTGGCCAAATCCGAAGCAAAAGTAGTGCGCTGATCTCCGCACCAGCTTGCGCTCTGGATACCTGTCTCTTACAAGAAAAGCGATGCGCTCTTTGCTCTGCAGGCATGAGCGATACATCGCCATGTTCCATACTAACCTCATGCAGCTTAAGCAGCAGTTTATGCTACGTTTTCCTCTCTGTTGCCGCAAGAGTGGAACGGGCATTCTACTCTCACTCAGAAGGGGAGAGTACAAACAACATTTCACTCACTCGCTGCGCGTAGAGTGAACAATGCATTTCGCTCCACCCGACATTTTGCAAGACTAAAACAATGTATTGAAAGAGTGAATCAGCCCCTTCACTCCTGCGATACTCTCCCTAGTTTTTAGAGTGCAGCTGTGGCAGAACACAACGACAAATCCGCGAGCAGTGGCACGAGCGCGTCTTAGTGACCATGTCATGTGTGCAATCAGGCACGCACTTGACACACCTTTAGTAAGCGAGAACCGTGGAGCAGCCGTGGCTTCAGGGAAGTGTGCTCGTCTTGCACCGTGGAGGCCCGGGTTCCATCCCCACCGAGACCTAAATGTACCAAATTTTCCTTTCAAAGCCACTAATTTACTTTGGTTACAGGAAATGTGACGTCGGTGCGAGCACTTTTCGACGCGCTTTTACTCTTTGCGGCGTTTCGCCAAGGTCACCGTGAACGGCACCGCCAACATAGACACCTAAGGCTTATGGTTAAGGGTAATAATAAAGATAACTATGGTCTGGACATTGACTCAAAAAGATAGAATGACACAGCAAAGGCAGACAGAGGAATTACTAAAAATAACGAGAAAGTGATGAGAACTTTGACTATGGAACATCACAGAAAAAGCTGCCGCTTGAAGAAAGCCTACAGCTGTGAGCAGGATATTGTGCGTCAGAGGAAGCGAAATTAACAAAATGGCGGCAACAACTTCAATGGAACCAGTCAATAAACCAGACTAAATCTGAAATTGCCATAAATGTAATCAAGTTTCCAGCCAGAATAAACAGTAGGTGCAATTGCAAGTGTTGCGCACATGTAGTCACTCGTAAAAAAAAAAACTATGCGGGTCCACGTTATACTCAAGACCCAGCACTTTCTATTTTGCATGACGGTAGAGACATCGATAGATTTCTTCCTGCCAGTGATGTGGCTGCAGTGTCAGTAAACTCAAACAGAATAGTCGGGCCACCAACAAGTGAGACACAAAGCTAACGTCCTGAAAACAAGTGGTGTTTCTGTTAAATTATTTATGCGCAAGTTCATTTAGTAGATGAAGTTTCTGGAGATGGAAAACATATCTTCCACCTGACACTGGTAGAGAGGTACGAAGGAACTTTAGCACACATGTCAGTCTCGTGGTTAAAGGAAAATGCATCCTGATTCGTTGAACAAAGCCGTCACCGTCACCTTTGTGGGGCGGTTGATCTACACTTTGAGCTACCCGGAAGTTTTCTGAAGGCTAGCAGCCTGTTGCTTCACTGAATACATGCTAACAAACCCATAACCAGGACCCCTAAAACATGTTTAGCACAGCAGTATCTCAAAGCGACAACTTGGGCATGATGCTACGGTTTACCTAGAACATCATTGTTTCGGGAACGTGGAATGATCTGAATACTGTTTGATGCTATAGATACTTATAAATGTACGCCACAATTATTTACTGGTCGTCAAAGTTACACTGCAGACAGTGAAGTGCTGCATCCAGAGAACTGCTGTTTTACCCAACGATTGCCTCAAGGTGCCTTTGCCTTATGCTGGGATACAATTTTTTTGCGGATGACTCCTACGTACCTGACAGTTGCTCACTGGCTACCAGTATGCTGTCTGGCCACGACGCTACTCCGTGGTCGACGTTGAACTTCTCCATGTAGAGGACGTACAGGTACCCCCTGCTGGACTCAACCAATGAAGCTGCAAATGTTACGCAAGCCGCTACAACTGGTAAAATCCAACATCGATCCGTCAAGTAGCTTGAAGCTCGGCAGCCTGCAGACTCCATTGGTTCTCAACACCAGTCAGTGAGTACTTGCGAGTGTTACTGTCTGCAAATCACAACGCTCTGACCCTTACTTTAAGAAATTACCTAGAAAAATCGTGCTCCGCGACACTTAAAAAACTTTTGATCTGGCCTTTCGACTTTAGCTGCCACATAGTTTCTATAACGTGCGTTCAGATGGACGATGCGAGAATATGTGCCTACAAGTGCGGTGTTGGCAAAAAAAAGTGTCCGTAAAGGGAAACCTGCTAGCGCTATGGATAGCACTACGCACAGGTTTCCTGTTTTGGCGCAAACACATGCAGCAAGCTTTTGAGTGGCGCTGCAGCTGTTCCCATCTGCGCCCAGTTTCCGTCTGAGTGGCACACTATTCGACCTGTTCGCACTGAACCTCGCACGCTCAGTCTGATAACGAGCCTTATCCGGCACACACCAATAGGTTGAATAGCCTCGCTCCACGAGAGTTCAATCAAAACATATTTCCTGCTTGCAGAGTTACTTGTGCAGCCCAATAAAAGCAGAATTATGATGGAATTTGTTGTCAGCGAACGCAGCTTTAAGCCACCAATTTTCGGACAAATATAGACGTGCGTTGTCTATATTTACTTCCACGGGTTACAGGTGCAGCAACAACCAGAAATTATCACACATGTCTATATCTTAGAAATATCATAAAACTATTTCACATATCACATGAAAATATTATTTCGACATCACTTATACGGTCACTCAGGGCGAATTTTCGCCCTCGGCGTTATCATGACCTTAATGTTCGGTGTATATTTATGTTTATGTAAGCCATGTACTTATCGATGCCTTATGCAAGTCACATGCTTTAGTATTCAACCACCAAAGTTGCTCAAACCAGTTATGCTATTGACTATGCAATTGCTCAGAATGTTTGAGAATTGCTTTGTGCAAACAAAACTAAATACACGTCTGATTCACAGTGCATGCCTTTTATCTTAAATCTTCTCAGGCTATTCAAAAGTGCCGATGTAATTTCAAGGGCACCGCTCTTTACGGGGCAGTGCAGCGGCGCCTGTGCCGAAACGTTTTGCCAGGAATTGCTGGAAATTTGAATGCCACCTGTGTATCTCAGCTCCGCGTATATAGTCGCACACGCGTGTATTTAGAACACCGTTCGAGCAGTTCAAGCGCCACGGTGAACCCTGCTATCACTGTCAGTGCTTCGCCGTTCGGGCGAAGCTGCTAATTTTTGTATGTGGCCCCCAATTTACCGCATACTGTCCCTTATAATATCAAGGGGATCATGGATTTCAAGTGTAATTTATCCTTCTAGATCGCAAACACACGCTAAGTTAAAATATATATATTAGAAGAAACGAAAAAAAGGACTGGGCTAGCAAGCTGCGCAAATTCTGCATATATGAATGTGCGTTGACCCCGGGCATGCGCCGCAGCGGTGTAAAAAAAGAGAAAGAGAAGAATGTTTTGCAGCTTTAGGCATGACAACAACCAGCTGTTTTCACGAAGTGGCATTAACGGTGTGCGCAGCACCCGACGCTTAGCTTTTAACTAATAATTGAGAATAAGTACAAAGCCTAGAAATTGGTGAGGGGAAGTGGGCGCATATTAGCAAGGCAGCTTGTGCGCTATTGCGCAGCACGCTTGCGGGTAAGTCATGAAGGTAACGATATCATTATCAAACATTACCTGCAACAGAAAAGCAGCTTCTTTTAAAGTATATGCGTATGTATGTATACGACGGGGAATTTATTCTTTTCTGAGACTTTCCAAATATATTTCTGAGAGAAGCTTCGTCCTTAATATCTCGTACAACGTTCTAGAACGTTCATTCAACGTTACAACTCAGAAAAGTAGACGGCAGCGCCGTCTCATCAACTGAAGCTTTTACTGCACGTGGATGATTGATTCAGTAAAACAGATATTGTCACCAGGGGCGGAGAAATGCAGCTATCACTTCCATTAAGACCTGAGCCGATTCAGAAGGCGGTACATTGTTGTGGGAGCTTTACGTAGCATTAGTTGATATATACGAGCAAATGGCGGCAGTTCATGGGCAACTCGCAAAAGCGGTGTAGCGCCTCAAACAGCTGCTACAAAACAAGAGCAAGGGAAACTTGCACGCTGTGACTTTTTAAAAGAATTTATTGGCATGTGACACGACGCACGTGAAAAACAGCGGTAAGGTTGACAGTTATTTACGCTTTTTATTTTTGCATTGCTGCTCCCGTCTGTAACCCAAAAGAACCTTGCTCGTGCTACGGACTCAACAAGAGAAGCGTGCATACAATTGAAAATATTACCACCCACACTGCGTCTATTTTCACTACTAACTGGCGGTACTGGATCCTAGCAACGGCTGAGGTTTTGTATATATTCTGCATCAAATGCAAGAACAGGCAATAAAATGATCTGCATTTCGTTTGAACATCGGGCTGCTGTGCACGGCGACCAAGGTTGGATCGTCCACCTACTTGTTTACAGCGAAGCTGTTAAGGGCTAGTTCCTCCAGCGTCGTGTCCACGTGTGTAAAGAAAACTATCAGCATCAGCATTGCGGCTCCATGTGCGTGATGGTTTGGTTCCATGTGCCTGGCGGTTTCCCGACAGTTGTGCCGTAGCAGAGGTGTCAAAACGGATGACTGACATGACTGATAGGTCATGATATTAATAAGATCACATGCTCGTCAGTAACGTCACGATTAACGATAATAAAATGCTGCGTGGCGCATACCCGTATTGGATATGCGGGTATACGAGCCAGGTACGTCCGGGTACGACCCAGGGATAAGAAAGAAAGGATAGAAGGAATTAAGGAAGGCAGGAAAGAAGTAAAGGAGAGAAAGAAAGAAACAAAGAAAGAATGAAAATAACAAAGAAATCACGTGTGGCTCATACGCCCCGGGCCGTCGCCGAAGGACTCTGTCTACCGGCCCCGACCTGGGTGGAGCCACCGGATTGATTGGCGGGCCCTCCGGCCCCGCTTTAATTCTTTCTCCTCAGGACCTCAATAAAGTTCGTACTCACTCACTCACTCATACGCATGTTGGATATGTGGGTATGAGCCGACGAGAGTAGGAGCGGGAGAGATCTCACAGGATCCTGACGCTGCCGTGCAGTGTGCCGCGGATATGAACGCTGTGGCTAAGGCGCTATTCTATGACGATGGGGCGGACTTGACGCTGTAAACGCACTACTTAAGGCCATCGCGCCTCGCGAAAACAAGATGCCGGCGTCCTTGCTCTTTGACGACCATGCCGAAGACGCGCAATATAATGAATAATGATAATATAGAAATTCAGTATAGCAACATTCACTACAGCAGACCCACCATAGTCACAGCTTCGCTGCCTTCCATCTTCACAGAGGTGAAGGGGCTCTTATTTTTTATTCAAGAGTTTGAAACCAGATGAGCTACCGCACTATGCCTGGACAGAGGACAGCAAAATCGCTTCGCATTAGGAAGACACAAACAATAAATACGATCTCGCTCGCGATAATTATAAGGAGCAGCCTCCTTCTGTGCAATTAAATCTCGTGACTAGGGTTCACTGCAGCTTTGGAAGGTGGGATATGGAGGAAGCAAACAACAGTATAGGTCAGAAGACTGGTGCGCTTTCAGCTTTGTTAGCTCAAAATATTCACAGCTTAAGTGCGCAAAAAGGAATGAGGGGAGTTGATGCAGGTGCGAAAAGCTGCCGTGACTTTATTGGCTGGTTCACCGTCTCTTTACTTGCTTTGCTTCAACATGTGGTCAAATGTATGAGTTGTTCAGCAATTCTTCACTTTGAAGGACTCGTCGTGGTTCATACTCGACCTTCCGGTATACCTTCTGTAGGAAAGAGTCGCAAATTACCACGGACACTATTTCGCTTCTCTAACAGGCGATCGCAAGCTTGTGCTCGTTGAGACTGCGCGCCAGAGCGAGATAACATTAGCTCTTTTATTCCCATTAATTGGCGCCAACTGATTTATCGCTATTGTGAGCCTAAGGTTTAATGTTACAACTACAAGACCAGCAACGAATGTGATGCTGGGCGTGCTACAATGAAATGCGCCACACTAACGAGACTTGAAACGGAATGTTCTTTGTAAACACTGCACAGCAGGAAGGAATGGAGAGGTGTTGAGAAAGCTCTTACGTCCGTATGAGTAGAATATACTCTATGTCTGGTCCAGCAATTCAATATCAGCTACCAAATTTTCTTGCAATTAAAACGCTGTCCTAAGGTCAGCACCGTTGTCGGAAATTGCTTTAACTAAATCAATGCAACGGCGTGACTTGACAACAGTATTTATTGTCCACTTCTAAAAACAACTCCCAGGAAAGCCCGGCCCGCACCGAGTGGAGGTCAGAGTTGAAATATATGTGGTCACTGGACATGTTTTTCGGAGTCTCCAAAATACTGTCTTACCGACCAATAGTGCCCGATATCTTATATTCCGTGAGCATCCGTTTCCAGCACGGCCATAGATAAGCATATTCGCTTGTGCCGTTCAATTACATCTTTCAGCGTGAAACTTCCACTTGAGACCAAAATAATGCATAAGTTTGAGGGCTGTGTGCCCCCATCCTCAGGACAAAGTGTGCCGTAGTTGTGACGCCATTAACCCAGGCCCCGACCACAAGAGCTTCCTCATTGCAAGCTGTGCGGGGGAACACACATGACGGCGGATCGCAACTGCCGCGCATGATACAAGACCCCCTACGTCGTGAGAAAGAGGCAATGGGAACGACATAGAGAAGCCGAGGAGGCGGAAGAGGCCGCCAAAGCCACCAGCTCCACCGGAAAGTCCCGCTCGAGATCCAGGACCCGAAGACGAGGCCGCTCCCGGTCCCGAGCCGCACCCCGGACCCCCAGCAGCAACGCCGCGTGGGCAGCCGCACCCCCCGAAGGACCGCCACGAGAGACACCGAGACCACCGAGAAGGTGAGCTGGGCAGATGCGGTCATGGGAAAACGGGTCCCAACTGCGAAGGCTGGCGACAAAACACACGCTAAGACAGAGACGGAGATAGCTAAATTAACACAGGCGATACAAGCGCTACAGAAGCAAATAGAACACATGCAGACACAGATTCGTGCAAAATACGAAAGGCACTCATCTGTGGGCAACGGCGCAATACGCCGGACTCGAGCTCGTCACCGACCCCGCGGCACCAACAAGGCAGGGCAACAGCGTCAGCACCGACACGATGCCGGACCTTACTTTTACGTGCAACACTCACCAAGTCACTTGGACAAACACCATGCAAGACTTGGGAAGCGATCACTACATCATTTGCATAACGGCAGAAGACGGCCCGCAGGAACACAATGCCGGTCGCCAAATGAAGATCACCAACTGGAATCAACTACGCAAATATCGTGACAAGCAACAGGTGGCAGACATCAAATACATAGACCAATGGACCGACCAACTGCGGCGGGACATCGAGCGCGTGACGCAAACGATCCTGTCAAAAGCTAGGCTCGCTACAAGAGACTCCCGGTTACTGCACATGTGGGAAGCCAAGACCCACCTGCAGCGCTGGTGGAAACAACAGAGACACAATAGGAGACTGCGTAAACGGATAGCGCAGCTCAAGAAAGAAATAGAAAAGCACGCGCTTACTCTGCAACGACAACAATGGGAAGAGAAATGCGCGGATATGGACAGTCAACTCACCACGCGTGGCACGTGGCAGATGCTGCGGTACCTGATAGATCCCGCCAACACCAAGACCACACACATGCAAGGCATATACAAAATCATACACGCTTACGGGGGAACGGAACAACAATTCCTACGGGATGCGGAACTCCTTTACATATCTCAAACCCCTCCGCTAATACATCCGGACTACACGGGAGAAAGCAACGCCACCCTGGATGCGGAATTCTCCGTTGCTGAAATCCAGGTGACCCTCGTCAAACTCAACACCAGGTCGGCCCCTGGCCCCAATCGAATATCCAATAGGGCACTACGCAATCTTGATTACGGATCGATTGAGAAACTCACAATATACATTAACGAGTGTTGGGCGCACGGCAGGCTACCCCAGCAATGGAAAGAAGCAAAGATCATACAGATACCGAAACCCGGCAAGAAATTGCAGCTGGAGAACCTGCGCCCTATCTCCCTCACGTCCTGCGTGGGCAAGTTGATGGAGCACGCGTTTCTCAATAGACTCGCGGATCACCTCGAGGACAACGAATTATTTCCACACACCATGATTGGGTTCAGAAGACATCTCTCCACGCAAGCGCTGCAGCGTGGAGAGCGCTGCGCTAAAACACCAGCTCATAGACAATCCGGGGCGCTCGACGAGAGCCATCCTTGGGCTGGACCTGAAGAAGGCCTTCGATAGCGTTTGCCACGATGCCATATTACGACAAATATACAAGCTAAATCTCGGACTGCGAACGTACGACTACGTCCGAGACTACCTCACGGGAAGAACAGCTGGCATGCTAGTGGGACAACTAGACTTACATCAAATCAACATCGGGAGCTCGGGCACCCGCAAGGCTCGGTCATCTCGCCGATGCTCTTCAACCTCGTCCTGCTGGGGTTACCCAACCGATTGCTGCAAATCGAAGGACTGCACTACACGCTATACGCGGATGATATTACGATCTGGACGTCAACGGGCAGCGACGGAGCGATCGAGCAACGTTTACAGCAGGCCATCCAGTGCGTGGAAAACTACCTGGTGGGCACGGGACTCACCTGCTCGGCCGAAAAATCCAAACTGCTGCTATATAGACCGGTCAGAAAGGGGCGCCCACCTAAAGGCTACACCCCCCGGAAAAGGAAGAGATCCGATTAACGGCATCAAACGGCCTACCCATCCCGATGGTGTACAAGATCCGGTACTAGGAATGATGATTGAGCATAAGGGCGGCAATGGCGAAGCACTTCGCAAGATAACGGCAAAGGCCACGAGCACGATGCAGCTCATCCGACGCATCACCAACAAACACGCGGGCATGCGCGAAGGCAACGTCATACGACTCATACAAGCCTTCGTTATTTGTCAAATAACGTACACGGCAGCTTTTCACTACTGCACGGTTGCGGAAACAAACTCAACGCCCTCATACGCAAGGCGCACAAATGTGCGTTGGGACTTGCGCCCGGAGTGAGCACCACGAAGCCCCTAGAACTAGGCTTGCACAACACGCTCGAGGAACTCGTGGAGGCGAAACAAGTGTCCCAACTCGAGCGCCTATCCAAGACCCGCCCGGGCAGGCACATGCTCGAAATGCTCAAAATCACATACCACATGCAGCACGGCATCAATGTGGAAATTCCAAGAACCATGCGCGAACAACTATACGTGCGCCCATTGCATCGCAACATGCACCCCCAACACCACACGGGGAGACGTAAAAACACATGCACCTAAGTGACTCCAACGACAAGGAGGAAGTATTCACCGACGCAGGCCGTTATCGAGACAGGAAGAGTTTCGTGGCGGTAGTTACTAGCCACCGAGGTAACCACCTCACGAGCGTCACCGTGAACACGGCATATGCCGAAGCGGCAGAGGAAGCGGCCATATAGCACTGGCCCTCACACAAACCAAGGCTACATACGTGATCTGCGATTCGCAAACGGCAATTCGCAATTTTGAAAATGGACGCATATCACAAGAGGCGTATCATATACTCAAGCGACATCCCATACACCAGGGAGAGGCCGACGTCGATAACCGAAGGCACTTGCTATGGATCCCGGCACACACTGGACTGAGCACCCCCAACGAAGCGGCTCACCCCGTTGCTCGAGGCCTCACTCACCGAGCATCATCGGAGGAAGAGCCCCGCGGGGTACTGCAAACGTCTGGTCGTGGGAGGATCGTTTGACCAGGTTCCACGACATCACGACACACTACCAGTTACAGAGACGCGTATACCCATTCCTTCACGCTAGGTAAGACAGGGCGCAAGCAGTACACTACAGGCAATTACAAACTGATTCTTACATTAACCCCAGACTCATGCACGCCATGTATCCAGACATGTACACTACAAACAGATGCACATCCTGTGGCGAGGTTGCCACACTTAATCACATGTTATGAGAATGTCAGGACATAACCAACAATTCGGGCAGTGCCGACACCTCCGTCTCTTCCACCGCCAGCCTGCGCTCGCGTTGGAAGACCGCACTGCTCAGCTCGAACCTGACAGTACAACTCTGGGCCTTTCAGCGAGCCGAGGAAGCCGCTTCGAGACAAGGTCTTGGAACCGCGTCCGCGGCGGGTGCCCAGACCCACTAAAAATACGCCGGACTCAAATCTGATTGATTTGATAATAAAGTTTACGTTCTTCTTCTTGAGGGCTGTAGAAACTTTCTTTGCTCCAATTAGAAATACGTAGACATTCTTGAGTGTAAGTATTAGTAGGCGACATGATACCAAGGCTTCGAGCTTAAGTTTTAAATAAGGCAAGCTAACTCTAAAGCAGCACCAGGCGCGCGGACAGCGGGAAAAAACAGGAAAGCGCTCTGACGCTCAACTGCAGTTTATTCAAGAAAAGCTTCCAGGAGCAATTGTCTCAAGAAAAAGCTTCCAGGAGCAATTATTTAGGTATCATGCATGGGCAAGCCCAGATACTGTGTCCCCATGGCTAGTAACAAGCTCGTAAAAGAGGACGAACCGATGGGAGAAATAGCACTAGAGCGCCGCCATGAAAAGTAGACGATTGTCATGCCATTAAGACACAGGTTGTCGAATAACCTGAAGAATATTGCTAAGAGATACAGTGTAACAGATACAGTCTAACAGATAGTTTCCTCACGGGTTAAGTTATCGAGATTATGTAATCTTGTCAGAACTAAGCTAACAGAGAAATATTGTGGTGTGAGTAGTTGTGGTGTCCGACTTCCGCATTCTTTTGTGCCATGCAAAGTCGGTGTTGTTTAACAGCTGCCTTTATACTATGGAAAGGTGTACATTGGTCAGAGCGGCAGATACGTCAATGTTAGATTAAAAGAACACAAGCACGCCCTGATCTGTTAACCTTATTCGCACTTAGCCGACCATTGCAATAATTGCGCTTGTTTGCCTTGTTACTTTAACGCTATCATTCTCGGGGAAATCATAGAAACGTTTCTTATTTGTCAACTTCGAGATGATTGTATAAGCCAATTTAGTACTGCTTGTGACCATATTAATTCTTGTTTGCATTGCCCCTACTCATGTCCCTTTTTCTTTTTTTGTCTTTCTTGTCCTGTTTTCAACTTTTTGTTTTGATACGGTGTGTATATTAACGGTGCACCAGGTGGCATTCTTAAAAGGTTTATTTTCTGTTTTCTTGAATAAACTGCAGTATAGAGAGTCAACGCACCGTCCTGATCTTTCTTTCCGCTGTCTGCATCCCTGGCGCTGTTTTATAATTATTTTACCACAACTGGCCCCGCTATCCACACTTTTGCAAGCGATGTTAAATTTTACGCGTCTCGCAGCAAGGTGACAAAGTTTGAGTCCATTCGGTGCAGGGACTTTTTTTAACAGCGGAGCTGTTAAAGCCGAGCGTATGTGTCTGCTGAATCGAAAAATGTGTGCCGATCCTGACGGCATGCAGAATGGATCCAAGCGCAGTGGCACACACCCCTATGAACTAGAAAAGATGAGCCTGGCAAGTCTAAGCATGGTTTGGACTACTTAAGCTTAGGCAGTCATCGATAGCCAATAGATAGCCAATCAAAAGCTAATACGTACTGAGTCAATAATCAATAAATTTCGGAAAATGCTGGGGATGACTTGGTAGTACTTCGTCTAGCCCAAATACGTAGCCAATACCTTGCGATAGCCAATAGGTAGCCAACAGCTAATTGATAATTGATCAATAATCAATAAATTCCTTAAAATGTGGGGATGACTTGGTAGTGCTTCATCATCATCATCATCAGCCTATACTTATGCCACTGCGGGACGAAGGCCTCTCCCTGTGATCTCCAATTACCCCTGTCTTGCGCTAGCTGATTCCAACTTGCGCCTGCAAATTTCCCAACTTCATCACCCCACCTAGTTTTCTACCGTCCTCGACTAGGCGTTCCCTTCTCTTGGTCTGAATTCTGTGACTCTAATGGTCCACCGGTTATCCATTCTACACATTACATAGCCTGGCCAGGTTCATTTTTTACGTTTAATGTCAACTAGAATATCGGCTATCCCCGTTTGTTCTCCGAACCATACCGCTCTCTTCCTGTCTCTTAACGTTAGACCTAAAATTTTTCGTTACATCGCTCTTTGTGCGGTCCTTAAATTGTTTTCGAGCTTCTTTGTTCACCTTCAAGTTTCTGCCCCATATGTTAGCACCGGTACAATGCAGTGATTGTACATTCTTCTTTTCAATGACAGTGGTAAGCTCCCAGTCAGGATTTGTCAATGCCTGCCGTTACACGCCAACCCAATCTTATTCTTCTGTAAATTTCTTTCTCATGATCAGGGTCCCCTGTGAGTAACTGACCGAGATAAACGTACTCCTTTACAGACTCTACAGGCTGACTGGCGATCCTGAATTCTTGTTTCCTTGGCAGGCTATTGAACATTATCTTTGTCTACTGCATAAGAATCTTCAACCCCACTCTTACACTTTCTCGGTTAAGGTCCTCAATCATTTGCTGTAATTTGTCCCCATTGTTGCTGTATAGGACAATGTCGTCTGCAAAGCGAAGGTTGCTTAGACTTTCACCGTTGATCCTCACTCTAAGCCTTTCCAGTCTATGAGGTTAATTACTTCGAAGCATGCAGTGAATAGCATTGTAGAGATTGTCTCCTTGCCTGACCCCTTCCTTGATGGGTGTCTTTCTGCTCTTCTTGTGGAGAAACAAAGTTGCTGTGCAATCATTGTAGATATTTGCCAAGATATTCACGTATGCCTCCTGTACCTCTTGATTACGCAATGCCTCTATGACTGCTGGTATCTCAGCTGAATAATGCTTTTTCATAATCTATGAAAGTCATATAGAGCGGTTGATTGTACTCCGCAGATTTCTCTAATACCTGATTGATGACGTGGATGTGATCCATCGTAGAATATTCCTTCCTGAAGCCAGCCTGCTCTCTTAGTTCGCGGAAGTCAAGTGTTGCTCTGATTCTATTGGAAATTATTTTGGTGAATATTTTATACAATAATGAAAGCAAGCTAATCGGTCTATTATTATTCAATTCTTTAACGTCCACCTTGTTATGGTTGAGGATAATGTTGACGTTCTTCCAGCTTTCTGGTAAACTTGAAGTCGTGAGGCATTGCCTATAAAGGGCCGCAAGCTTTTCAAGAGCATGATATCTCCTCCATCTTTGATTCATTCATTCACTCATTCACAAAACGTTATTAGAGTCCTGAAGCCCGTTTTTTTTTTCAAACGGAGGGGGGCCGTGTCCACGTCAACACCGTCAGGCCGAGCCTTATGACGCCATCATGCACCCTCTGGAGAGCCCGTAGTTGATCTTGATATGAAGATCGATCTTGATATCATCTTGCGCCAGTAAAGCCATTTTTCTTCGGGGTCGGGGAGAGTCGCGGGACAGCCCGCCAGCATGTGTCTGATTTCAATGATGCTATCCCACACGTTACATTTATTCCTAATTTGCCTTTCGGGTTGAATCTTATTTACGAAATACGAGGTGGAGTACGTTCCGGTTTGCAGTAAACGTAGCGTGACTGCCTGAGCCTTGTTCAACTTTACGTGTGGCAGTGGGAATAGCCTATGCCCCAAGAAGTAGTATTTAGGGCTGTCGTTGTAAGTTAGTAAATGATCTTTATGGTCCCCGGAATGGTGGCGGGCCTTCGGTGCGGTTCTGACCGGCCCGGCAAGCCAGTCCTCGTGCCAGGTCATTCGTCACCTCGTTGAGGATGAGCCGAGTCTCGTCCACTTGGCCCATATGTGCAGAAAACCATCGTATTTCACTTTTGATAGTTTCGACCTTGTCGATAATTTTAGCCGCAGTCCCAGCGACATAGCCTTTGTCAAAGCTCCTAATTGCTGCTTTGGAATCGCTATAAATGAAAGACCATTTAGGATTCCTGATGGCTAGAGCAATCGCGGCTTGCGCCGCCACCGTGGAATCCTTAGTGAAGATGGTGACGGCGTCCCGTACGTCGCCTTGGCTGTCGACCACCACGGCCGTATAGGCCTCTATGCCTTTGACCGAGGCAGCGTCTACGAGGGCCGCCTGTTGTCCTAGCTGTTCAATTTCTTTCAACAAAGCTTTCGCCCTCGCTTGTCTCCTGCTAACATTATGTTCCGGATACATGTTCCTCGGGAGGGGGGTGGTTCTGATCGCGTCTCTAAGGCTCGCGCTCAACTCTACCTTGGTCTTGATTAAATCGACTCTTATTCCATCTTCTCCAGCAACTTTTCCGCTGGTCATGTCTTTCAAGGCCCTTCTAACTTCATCACTAGTTACAGAAGCAGCCTCTGTATCCTGTTCATCACTAGTTAAAATGATAGTAGCTTGGCTGCTCTGGGCGCTGTACAGCTCAGTATAGAATTCTGTCGCTGCTTTTACTATGTCATCGAAACTGCTGATGTTACTACCCTGCTTATCTTTCAGTGCATACATTTCTCCTTGTCGTATGCCAAGTTTTTTTCTCACTGATTTCATGCTGCATCCAATCTTAGTGATTCCTCAATAATTACCACGTTATAATTTCGGATATCCCTTACTTTCTTCTTGTTGATTGGTTTTGACAGTTCAGCGAATTCTATGTGATCTCTCGAGTTCTTCCATGTTCCATGACACTTCCATGTTCCATGTTCCATGTTTTGCCGTTTCTTTATTAGGTCCTTTGTTACTCGAGAGATCTTACCTACTGGTCACCTTGGTGCCTTAGCTCACACTTCAATTGCTGCTTCTGAGAGCAGCCTAGATACGGTTTCATTCATTACCTCTATATTGTCTTTATCTTCCTGTTCTAAAGCTGCATATTTGTATGCGAGCACCAGCCTGAATTGGTCTGCTTTTACCCTTACTGCGTCTAGGTTGGCCTGTTTCTTCATGACTAACTTTATTCTTTCTCTCATCAAACTGAGAGAAATCCTAAACCTCATTTATTTATGGTCACTACACTTTACCCTACCTAACACTCCTACATCCTGCACTAAGCTGGGATCGGCGGAGAGTATGAAATCTATTTCATCTCTTGTTTTTCCATTAGGGCTTTTCCAGGTCCACTTCCTGTTGCTGCGCTTCCTGAAGAAGGTATTCATTATTCGGAGCCTATTCCTTTCCGCGAATTCTACCAATATATCTCCTCTAGTGTTCCTAGAATCAATGCCGTAGTTGCCAATCGCTAGCTCACCATCCTGCTTTTTCCCCACTTTTGCTTTGACATCGCCCATGACTACAGCATAGTGAGTTTGCACCTTTCTGATTCGTAATTCAACATATTCGTAAAACTTAAACTAGTAGTGCTTAGCCTAGCCCAAATATGTGGCCAATACCTTGCGATAGGCAATCGGTAGCCAATAAATAGCTAATCGAACAATAATCAATAAATTCCAGAAGATGCTAGGGTTGAATTGGTAGTGCTTAGCCTAGTCCAAATATGTGGCCAATCCCTTGCGATAGCCAATCAATACCTAATCGATAATCAATCCATAATCAATAGATTCCGGGAAATGCTGCGGATGACTTGGTAGTGCTTAGCCTAGCCCAAAATCCAGAAGTATCTAGGTTCCCATCAGCTCCGTTGTCTCTTTAGCATTGCGCCTCCAGTGCAAGCTACGCTTTTTTTTCCTTTACATAGAACTTGTCTACGGACAAGTGAGGACGGTGTCATCCCCATGGTGGACTCCCTCCGGGTCCTGGGTATGACGATCGAATCGAACGGCTCCAATAACCTAACGGTGTCTAAACTAGCCAACAAAATGGACAATGCCATCAGACTCATATGGAGAGTTGCTAACCGGCCACAGGGTCTTGGAGAGGACAATCTTTTGAGACTGGTGCACGCCTTTGTGATGTGTCATTTTAGCTACGTGGCGCCAATTGGCGCCACGTAGGTAAAATTGCACAATTGGCAAAGGTCGGAGAGGGACAAGCTTAACACGTTGATCAGGAAGACTATCAAGAGGGCCCTCGTCCTCCCCATGTACACAAGCTCGGAGAAACTGATGTGTCTCGGCATGCACAACACGTTGGAAGAGATCGCGGAAGCGCAGGAAAGGGCGCAGTACGCCAGGCTGTCAACCACCCAAGCGGGTAGGAGCATCCTGCGGGAGCTGGGGGTTCCTCCAGCGGAAATCGAGTCCCGCTTCTGCGGTCTTCCTAGGGAACAGCGAGAACACATTGTCGTCGCTCCAATTCCACGAAACGTTCACCCCGAACACAATGTGGGTCGGAGACGAGCTAGGGCCAAGGCTCTCCAGGACAAGGCTCGGGAACAGGCTCCGGATTGCTGTTTTGGCATCGATCACGATGGGAAAATCACGAACTCTGTGACTGTTCGAACGAAGTCGGCCGAGGCAGCGGAGCAGGTGGCCAAAGCTAGAGCACTGCACGGGCTCGGGCGTACCCGAAAGCCCGGTCCGGGCCAGGTAGAGGAGTTTTTTCACGGGCTCAGCCGCTCTCGGGCACAGCGTGTGCTTTTTTACCCGGGCCCGGGCCGGGCTCGGGTTTTTAGACGCGGGCCCGGGCCGGGCTCGGGCTTTCTGCGAGTTATTCTCGGGCTTCTCAACTCTGAAAAACATGTATTTTTCGGTCTCGGGCCGGGTTCGGGCTGGTTTCGAGTCGGGCTCGGGCCGGGCTCGGGCTTAATGTAAAGGGGTGGCGGGCCGGGCCGGGCGGGTAACGTAGATTATTTCCGGGCCCGGGCCGGGCCCGGGTCTCGCCATAAAAGTTTTGATCGGGCTCGGGCGGGCCGCCCAATGTAAAAACGGGCCCGGGCCGGGCCCGGGCCGCAAAAATCGGCCCGTGCAGTGCTCTAGCCATAGCCCTGACCCTGCTGGGCGACAGAAGGACCACGATCTACAGCGACTCGCGGACGGCTGTCTGAGATTTCGCCAAGGGCACCGTTTCGGAGCAGGTCCTGCGCATTCTGCATGACAAGGACATCAAGTCGCACACCATCATCTGATTCCCCGCACACATGGGGCAGATCGAGGGCGCCTCGCCCAATCTTAACGAGTCGGCCCACAGAGCTGCGCGAGGAGTCGTTGACCGCGTAGCTAGCGGGTGGCGCGGCGCTGAAGTTTTAGACAATCGGGAACCTCCCTCCTCATACAACGAACTTACCAAACATGTTTACATGGGACGGAGACGATATGCTCCGCCACATAGGAAACTAGGCAGACCACAGGCGTTGACACTCAGATTACTCCAGCTCGGGGCATACCCTAACCCGGCACTGTTACACAGAATCTATCCAGAGAAACAATCGACTAATGTTTGTGAGCTATGCTCAGACCTAGCTGACTTGGAACATATGCTCTGGCAGTGCCCTGCGTTACGCGACGGCGACGGCGTCAAGTCGTCCAAATGAGAGGATGCCCTAAGCAGCCCCGATCTTGAAGCACAGCTATGGGCTGTTCATCGGGCCCGCGATGCAGCAGAGAGGCTCGACCTTTCTGTACCGACGTGGGAGCGGCCCGCTACGTGCTGACGCGCGTTCCGAGGGACCGTAATAAAGTTTTATTATACCATGCCATACCTAGAACTTGAATCGCAAAGCAATCTTGCTGCACTGAGTGCTGGAAAATGAATTGGCATGCTACGCAACCAACACGAATTCGAAGGCAATGCTTTTGTGTGCTGCAAACACCGGAAGCGAATGCATGAGCTGAAAAACGTCAAGAACGCCATGCGTCGTTTTGCCTTTGCATGTCCTTTTCCGAGGTTTTGCAGCTGCATGTTGTTGGGTGAGGGCAGGAATTGCGGGTACAAATCCATGGCGGCACCCTTGCTACACCATTAGGTGTAAGAGTGTAGGGAGAGCGCATCCTACGTAATCTCGACTTCTTTCTCAAGGCAGATAATAATGTGGTGGCCACTCATTTTCTGACATTAAGCAGCCATGCCAGAATGGCAGTCGCTGTCAGTGGGAGGGGGTTTAAGGTCAGCGATTTCACATTGAAATATCGAGCATTGATAGCCCAGTTTTCTTGGTGCCCTATACTTTCAGTTATAATGAAAAACTTGGAGCACTTGAACTACCGCCTCATAGCGCTGTTAAGAATGATTTATAAAGAACACTAAAGAAGTTACCCATGTTACCCTAACTGAGGGTAACATGTAACATGAGGGTAACCTCGAGCGATTAGTTCACTTTTGGTACTACGGCCATAGGCGCACTTACCGGTGCGGGTGGGGGGCAGGGATGGCACTGCTCCTCCCCCGCTCACTTTTGAAATCGGGAGCTTTTGGCTGCACGCCAGCTGTACGTAGGTACTATAACCTAATGTAATACAAACAAGGCTAGATAAACAACACCTCGTTAGCCCTTGCTGCCGGGGAAAATTGAAAGTAAAAGGAAGCGAGGAGAAGACGGGAAAGATCTAAAGTAAGAAAGAAAGTCTCAGATTGAAGAGACGGACAGAAAAAGGCAACTATTCATTTCCCCAGAGTACTACGTGAAGCGGAGGTCAAATAGGTGCGTTACCTCCACCTAGGGACCAGAAAGGTCCAAACACCCACATTCTCTCAACCCCCCAAATGCCGTATTCCCCGGGCATGGCTAAGCTACGCCGTTAAGCGGGGGAGGGTCCAAACACCGTGTGCTCGGATACGCAGGGTCCCAACACACCTAAAGCTTTCTGGCGCATACGCCCCAGCGGGGAAGGTGGTGTGCTGTAGCACAGCGTCTACGAAGCGCTCGTTGCTACAGGGCAAAGACAGGGTAATATGAACCAATCGCGAAGCCGCTGCGCCACTTCCTAGATGTAGCTGCAACCAAAGAAACACGAGAGAAATGGGCAATCTCTCGCTTTTAAACTCAACTTCTTTTCATGGGACCTGATGCACACGACGAACAGTAGGAAGGCTGACTGCATCCCGACCTCGGCGGCCGCATTCCGATGGGGGCGAAATGCTTAAACACCCGTTACTTAGATTCGGGTGCACGTTAAGGAACCTCAGGTGGTCCAAATCATTCCGGAGTTCCCCACTACGGTGTGCCTCATAATCAGATGGTGGTTTTGTCACGTAAAACCCCATAATCTATCTATCATTTTAGCGTTTCATTCCGCCTTCCTGCGTCTGTGGCCTTATGAAAATTAGCGCGTGCACGCGGTCTTGCTCTCGCGATGACTGGTAACGCACTCAAGAATCGTGTATGGTTGGCGTTGGAGCAAAGAAAGTATGCATAAAATTTTTAAATATGTCTGTATTGCATGCAAAAACAGGTAACACCAAAAAAACGTGACCTTTTGATTAGAGCTGTGGATGCAGCGATGGAACACCGATAATTTAATTTTAAGAGGATGCTTTAGCTCGGGGCCTCCTATCTAAATACATGGGAAAAAATAAATAATTTTTTTCGGCAACCGCTGCAGCTTATTTGATGCGATTCTTCCATTTAAAAGAAAAAGTGGAAATCTAGTGACTGTTTGTTTTAAATTTTCGATTTAGGTTGTCAATATTTTTTATAGATTCATAGAAATCAGAAAATTTCAGAAAGCGAAACTATCAAGCTTCCAACTCTGTAACTGAACAATAAAACATAATATGATAATTCAGTACCGAATAGAATAATACCGAATCGTACATCTGAAGTGTAAACAATTGATATATTTCGCATGGCTCTCGAACAGACTCTTACTTTGTGAGTAGAAAATTTTGCAATACTAGAGTAAACAATGTATCAACTTCACGTAAGATATAAATTGACACATTAAAGTTGTCCACATTGTATGATCTAATGAATGCAGTTTACACTACTGCGACATCTGCTTTTGGTGCAGAGCTACAAATATCTCAATTTCGTGCTTCTATTTTTTTTCCAAACTTACCAATTTTTGGAAATTTCGTTAAAAATTACAGGCCCTAATCGAAATTCCGCTTCCAACAGCCACTAGAATGTAACCTTATTTCCCAAATCCAACAAGTTTATTAAAATTGGCGCAGTGGTTATCTCAGAAAAGCGTTCCTGCGTTTTACACTTATTGAATAGGCGGCATCATAGCTTTATTCCATTCTTGCGCTCCTTTTCGTGGTTAGTGGTCGGAGGTTTGACATTCACAAGCGATACAACGACGCCTATGCAAACGATGCGTGCTGTCGCGTAAACGAGTTGAAAGACAATGTATATATTATATTAAATTAAAGACAATATATTAAATTAAGTTATAAGGCTTTACGTGCCAAAACCGCGATCTGATTATGAGGCACGCCGTAGTGAGGGACTCCGGAAATTTGGACCACCTGGGGTTCTTTAAGGTGCACCTAAATCTAAGTGCAAGGGCGTTTTCGCATTTCGCCCCCGTCAATCTGTACATAAGTATTACAAATTAATACAGGTGCATGCAATCCCTACAACGTATCGTACATGCACTGCAACATACTCAATAAAGGCAAAGCAGATTGAATAAACAGAACTGTAACTTATGTTCAGCGGCGCGCATTCGCGGGCCAACTGTTTCAGCAGTTTCAACGCACGTTCAGTCGATTTATATTATTGCTATGGGCGTGCTGGTTAACGGTTGTCTTCTCCACGTAATTAGGCATTGAAACAACCAACGTTGTCTAAATATTCCCGCTCCAACAAAAAGGGAACTTTCAAACTTCTGCCTATTCGCTAACATTTTGAATCATCGTCAATGATTTCTGCGCATTTTTCATTTATTGCTATAGCAATTATATGGACACTCCAGGCGAATTTTCGCTGTTGCCGTCACCTTCGCCGTCGCCGTGAGGTTCTGTATAAAGTCCAAGGGCGATAACTCCGCCGCCGAGCACCCTACGCGGTATGTGCGAGTAAGAGCTCGCGAGTAGAGCACTGCACGGGCCGATTTTTTCAGCCCGGGCCCGGCCCAGGGCCGTTTTTACTTTAGGCTGCCCGCCCGAGCCCGACCAAAAAGCTTTATGGCGAGACCCGGGCCCGACCCGGGCCCGGAAATTTTCTACGTCTAGGCCCAAACCGGCCCGAACCTGGCCCGAAACCGAAAAAGACAGGTTTTTCGTAGTCGGGACGCGCGAGGATAACTCGCTGCACGTTACATGCACACCACCAGAAAGTCCGAGCCCAGCCCGGGCCCGCGTCGAAGAACCCAAGCCTGGCCCGGGCCCGGGTCAAAAGGCACATGCCGCGCCCGAGCCCAGCCCGAGCCCGTGAAAAAACTGCCCTAACCGGCCCGGCCCGGCCCTAGGGCCGGGCCGCGCCCTGGTTTTTGGGTAAGCCAGAGCCCGTGCAGTGCTCTACTTGCGAGAGGAGCCGAGGAGCGCGGCTCACTCTTGTCCGTGCGAATGGGAAAAACTCGGGCAGGAAGCTCACCGCATCTCGCCCCGCGCGAGGCACCCAAAATTGCGAGGCATAGGGGGGAGGGCGGGGGCGGGGGGGGGGGGGGGGGGAGGGTGCTCCTACCGCAAATGCGTATGTGGCAGCTGCGCGCGGTCATGCGCCCGTACCTTGAGAGCAATTTGCGTTGGGGGCAGAGTCGGTGGGTGCGTCGGAGGCTAGCAGCTTTGTGTGTGTTGTGTGCTCTCGGCGCTCAGTTTGCGTTGAACAGATAAACAGCACGAAGGTCACTTCGCTCGCTGCTGCAGGCGCATTTCCACAGCGAGTGTCCGCGCTCATCGAGTGTGATGTGTTCATGTTTGCTTGGGCGCACTTGACATCGTGCTTTTTATTTTATTGAGTATGCCGATGTTTACAAGTTCATAGGGCCGATAAAAGTGCTATCCTTACTTCGTATGGCGCTCTACTAATTTGATATCTCAATCGACGTTTCGCCGTTCGGGCGAAACTGCGACTTTTTACAAGAAATAATCAAGTTCTACGAAATGTAGCGAGGCGGAAACCTACCAAGATACCACAAAGTGCCTGGTGTGAGGCAAAGAATGCTTCAAATTAAAAGCACACAATAAATGAAATTTATTACCGATTATGAAGTGCAACACGCCCTTTCTGCGAGGTGTCAAATCACGTGAGTATGCGCCGGTGCAACCTTGGCAGAAGAAGAAGCAGAAGAAGATGGACGCTTCGATTCCCATTGTTACGTTGTCGGCTGCGTGATATCCAAGAGTCATGGGTGAGTTATTGACTATTTGATGTTGTTGATGCACCAAAGATGGCTGCTTTTGCGTTAAATGAGAAGGCTTTGGGGCTTCGGCCCAGTAGGGACAGATACGAGGTGGTACAAGTGCAGAGAACGGCTGCAACCAAACTGACCGACAGACCCAGAGCCTGCCGCTTTCTTGGTCTTTTTATTTTTTTTCCTTCCCTCAAATTCAGCATTGGCGTTTCACCGAGAAAACACAGCGAGGAGCCTTTCTTACACAGCTATAGCGCTTATCCAGGAGTGGAGTGGCGAGAGACACCTGCGTCGCTTAGCTGAGAGCTTCGCGAGAGTGGTTGAGTAGCGTACAAGAAATGTTATTGCAGTTCTTGTGTCTTTTATGAGACGTTTCTCTACTTTAACAACACTCAATGAATCTGCGTATATCAGAGCTCAGCTAGGTTTTGATTTCTTAATATGTTTAATTATCCATGCACCTGATACGCTTGGGTTTTTAATACATCGTTATGCGACCTGGTGGCAAGTGACAAAATTGCCTCGGTAGTACAAGTCAGAGGTCACCGCAATGTGTTACGCTGTCAACGAACTGTGCAAGGTGGTCTCGCTTGCTTTGTTTTTGTGCGCAGCTGGAAATCCAGTACCAGCAAAAATGCATAACAGGTTTAAAGCCGATTGAAAATAAATGAGTAGGGATTCTTAAGTAAAACTCCAAAGCACAAATTTTGTGGCAAAAGCCAATGCGCAGCTACCGGCAAACCTACCAAAGTTTGCCAAGGGTAGCCTTTGTCTTTGAACAACGTCAATAGTGCGCCGCATTCTTAGCTTAGCCATCAAAAAAATCTTGAGCAAGAACGATGTTGGTTATCTAAACACGCGGGTGGTGGTATTTGCTTTAAATAAAAATATGCCATGCAGAGGGATATACAGGATTCAAGGAAACTTCTGATAGTGAAGCAGCACAGGTAACTAGAAAAAAAGGTCAAAGAGCGGTAGAATTTGGTGCAGGACATGTTACAGAAAGGACAAGCAAAACAAAACAACCGACGTGATGGAGACGGTAGGTTACAGAATTAGGTTAGGAGAATGGAAATAAAAAGTGTTGTTTAAACATTTCCTGTCTTATTATACGTTGCTGGTTAACAAATTATTGACAAACAAGCCAAGCAATTGCGGCCGCATCGTTCCATCTCAATGAACAAAATACCTGCATGTGAACGCAAAGGCTAGGGAGAGACACAGTAGCGCCCAAGGAGGTCGCGCCATATACCGATGGCCATTTTTTGGGAAATGTGCATTCGCCGCATAACGACGCTTGTGTCTGGCAGTTTAACGGTAGCCAGCGTGAATACACACCAGAACCGGTCCGAATCAGTCACGGCGCTAACGCTAGCAGCTTATTTATTTCTTTATTCAGGCGAAAATCATAGGTGTCTATGTTGGCGGGGACTTTGGTGAAACTGCGCCGTGACAAAAAGTGGCCGACGCCGCAGCAATGCTCGATTCAGGGAGGCTCCTGTAAACAAAGTAAATTATTGGTTTTGAAAGCGAAATTTGGTGCATTTCGGTCTGGGTGGTCACGGCTGCTCCGCGCTTCTGGCTTATTAAAAGTGTGCCTACTGCATGCGTGATTCTACACGTCACGTTGCAGCCATCTCGCCGACTAAAGGCGTGGTCTAGTGCGTGCACTAGCATGCGGCACTTTAGGTACTACGTTAAGTGTGCATATTCGGCGTTCAGGATGTCTCCTTAGTGCCACACGTGTATTTCCCGTTGCGGCTTGTTATGTCCTGCAAGAAGTGTAGCCCCGATTGTATAGCCTAATGCATTACCAATATATCTTAGAAAGAAGACTAACCCCGACTGTATAACTTCATGTATTATCAAATGTGCAGCAGGCTTCCGCCTTTATGTGTTACAAGAGTGTAACACCAGCCGAACTTTTTAGTTTTATTCGCTGGTTACGTTAGTGTTCAGGGTCCACGGTTCTGAGTTGATGCGTTAAACCAATAGATACACATTGCAACAGTCTGCCGTTGCAGCTTGGCTTCGCGTGACTTCAGCGGTACATACGCGTGAGCGGTAGCTCCTAGAAACTGGGCCTACGACCTGTGCGGTGTGCACACATTCGACGCAGCACATTACTTCTTTCGCGACATCTTACAAAGCCTCCTATGCACGAAATTCTCCAAGATTTATACGAGGGCGCATCTCAGATAAGAAGATATACGACTGAGCTTTGCATTCTTCAGCAGGGCCTCGCATTTTGTACTAGAAGAAACAGATAAGCGGGTCATAGGGGGCTTTGTTGACCGGCGTTTCGGCAGTGTCACCTGAGCAGCGCATCGCGCCCACGAAGATACCTATACTTCTAGAGTGAAGACAACAGAGTGTACTTCTAGGGTGAAGCCATGGGGCGCTATAACGTAAAATGATTCCAAGCTGTCTTGATTCCAATTTCTGCAATCAGCCTCCACAATTGGTCAAAACATTTTTGGCAAATCCCAACTTCGCCTGTCTGTCACGCGACGTCACGAAAACTGTGATAGCTCCTCATCTGATATAGCGTGTACACACTGATTATGCATGATTAAACCGCACAAAAGAAATATTATTATTCCTGATTCGACACCTTTTCACCATTAGCCCTCTGCTATTGGTGCAATGTTTTCTGGCTACGCCCACTTCGCCTGTCTGTAACGCGACCTGACAAAACCGCGAAAACTCACCACGTCAAAGTGACGTGTACGCGAAAAAATGCATTATTATGCCGAACAAAACTGAAACTTTCTCTGAATAGCCACAGACTGTCCTGTTCCGAAAGGAATAAAAGATGGCTGCTCGCCGATCGTTCAGGCCCTCGCTACTCGCACTTGCCGATGAGCATGTATTTTTTGCGCATGATAAACCTTTTTTTCGTGGCAGCAAAACGTTATCAAGCCCTTTCTGCATGCATACGACATCGCTCTGCCAACTCTTCCTTGCTGAGGATCCGTTTTAGCGGCATTCTTATCCTTCCGTTGCACGCCGCCGCTATTTTCGACCAGCCACCGCAAGCTAAGTAAGGCGAAGCGGACCAATCGGAGAAGCCGGCACCACCCCCTTCATGCGGTTATCTATTTTCACTGTGCTGGCTCGGCCCCACCGAAACCCTCTCCACTAGAGCGTGCTCCTCGCCTCTTGTCAGCCAATTAGATAAAAAAAACACTGAGTGTAGACAATATGATTGGTTTTGAAAACGAACAAAGGTGACCTCCTATAAACGAGGAGAGTGTTTGATTGGGTTGGTCAAAGAACGCTGCGGGTCACCGCCCGATGCTTGCATCGGTGGTTACGTAAATTTGACGTCAGGAGTTTGGAATCAAAACAGTTTGGAATCATTTTACGTTATAGCGCCCATGGCTTGTCAAAACGCGGAATGGCTTACGTTGTTTGATCGTGTTTCTTCCTTGTTTAGGTTACCAGTTGCATTGTAGATGCAGTGAAGTCGCTGCTTGCGTTCCGCTGTACCACTCAGTCTCGAACGCACTCCTCAGGGTGCTATAGACCAGTAAAATAACAGTGTTCTTCGAGTCTATTATAGCAACTCCACAATTAGCTGAACTTCTATCGGCACAACGCTTTAGGTTGTGACTGCCGTTACACCTTCGATCCATGGGAGTGGCAACAGGCTACGAACATTTATTCACTTCTTAAACAGTGGAACAGAAGTTTTCCGCTCCCCATGCCTACCTGACCTGAGTACGAGACATCAGGCCGTTCAGCCCCATTCCAGGATGGACTACTGATATATAAGCCTAAGCTCTGATGTTACAACTACGAGGCTAGTGATGAGTTTCTTGTTAGTTTCTTGCCACATGCGGGTATTCTTGGAATCTTCCTCAAGAACTGCCACATTCCCGACCCCGTGTGTTTGAGGTATATAATGTTTCATGCAGGTGATTCAAGCTTTTCAAGTATGGACATCGGTGAGTACATTCGCTCCTGGCTTTCAGCGGTACCTTCCCGCGTGAACCCGTTGCTCTTAACCGAATACGTGAACAAACTTGAGTCCTGTACAAACATTTTGCATGGAAGCTGCGCGAGCGCGCGTACTTGCAAAGGCATTCAGGAATATGCTGACACATATTATCCAGAGTACTTTAAGCAGACGCCGCTCAGACAGGCTTAGGTTAGGGTAGCTGACCGAGAATTCGCTCACCCAGAAGGCGCTATGCACATGCACCCTATGGCACGTGAGTAAAATACTAAAAAAGACTGTTTTGTCAGATTGACGCCGTACAACAACTTAGGAGGAAGTCTTGAACGTTTCTAACGTTCCCTTTTGTATTTTGGCAATAAGACTGCTCCAAGGGCTTTTCTTCCCGCTCATTATCGTTTCTCTAAAGCCTTATTTACAGAAATTCAGTGAAATAATTCTCTAACAGTAGTTCAGTGCAAGCATCAAAACTATTTAACGATGCGTTATTGGTGTCTGCAAATTATAAAGCGGGTCACATCATTTCAATTCATTATTTTGTGCCCGCGTCGCCGGTATTGTGTTGTCTCGGGCGGCCAGTGCCCATGGAAGAAATTATTGCGACACTCCAAGCTCATTTATGACGTTGTCGTCATCGTCGAGTCGCCGTGATGTTGCGTATAAAGTCCAAGGGCGATAGCGCCGTCGCCACGCGCCGTATGTTGTATGGGCGAGTGAAAGTGCGCGAGGGGAGCCGACGATCGTGGCTCAATATGGCACGCGCAAGAGAAAGAAGCTGACGGGAAACGCGCTGTTTTCCGTCGCGCGAAAGGCCTTGGGGGTTGGCAGTAGGGAAAGCGGGGGGGGGGGGGGGGGGGGCGGAGCTGTTCTCCGACAGGAACTGCGTATTTTGCGACCATGGCCGTGTGGAACGGATGATCGCTGCTCAATATCGCACGGAGAGGCAGCGGCGAGGCAGCACGGGAGGAAGGGAAGCCGCGTGCTACTCCGGCACCAACTGCGTACTTTGCGCGGCCGCGCGCAGTCGCGCACGCCTTATCTTGAAAGCGATTTGGAGGCGGCTAATACCTTGGTGCGTGCGGCGTATTCGTCGGTCAGTTTGCGTTGAAGCAATAGGCAGCACGAAGCTCACTTCACTCGCTGCTGCTCGTTCTGAAAGCGAGTGTCTGCGGTCATCAAGAGTGACGTGTTCATGTTTACCTGTGCGCGCTGACTCCATGCTTGTTATTTAGTTAGTAAGCGAATATTTCCAAGTTTATGCGCCGATAAAACTACTTACTATCCTTACTTCGTATAGCTGCCTACTAATTCGCTGTAGTCCGGTGTTTTGCCTTTCGGGCGAAGCTGTGGCTTTTTTAGTTGGAATCCTGCGTATGGTGCCAATATTTACGCATTCATCGCCAGAAACACATATGAAATCTGTCTAAAGTGGCGCCATAACGTAAAGGTATTTCTTTCTGAATTATTTGTAATCTCCTGAGGCCAAATGCACGTACCTACCGACGCAAGCACGGGTGGTGACCCACTAGGTTGTTTCACTAGTGAATTTGGCCCTATATAGCACAAGCCCAAGTATTACTACGGATTAAATTCATTTTGGGCACACCACAAAAAAAAACAGCCCAATATAACACTCTGGGGCTGCCTTGTTGAGGGAACAGGGTTCGCAATCATCAATCGGACCAACTTGGGTGACTGAGTATGTGGACACGTGTGCATCTTGCCGCTATTCAACGAACTGGTTTTAAACCGACATGCGTCGCTGTATTGCGCGAGACTAGGTAAGTACTGCAGCTCCAAGAGACTCTTCGACGCCGAGCACAGGGTTCGTGCCAATCGGTCATTGCTGTTCTTCCATAAACCTCTTTGATGTCAACTTTGGTCAAGTATAAGATAGTAGGTGTATACCGCTCTTCAGTGAATGTTTTGACACCAAATTGGGCATTTGGTATGCGCCACTGGTAATATGCCCCTCTAAA
Organism: Dermacentor silvarum; assembly: GCF_013339745.2. Classification (NCBI taxonomy): domain Eukaryota; kingdom Metazoa; phylum Arthropoda; class Arachnida; order Ixodida; family Ixodidae; genus Dermacentor; species Dermacentor silvarum. The sequence goes on from NC_051162.1 coordinate 33,267,047, forward strand.
ATGACAAAATAGCCGCAATGTCGCCCGAAAGGCGAAACAACGATTGTGATAGCAATTTGGTAGACATACGAGGTAAGGATGGTAGATTTATCGGCCGTATAAACTTGTGAACATAGGCATACTAACTAAATTATGAAGCATGATATCACGCTCGCACAATCAAACATGAACACATCTCACTCGATGACCGTGGATACTTGCTGTCAAAGTGCTAGTGAGGAAGCGCAGCAGCAGCAGCGAGCCAAGTGGCCTTCGTGCTACCTCTCGCATCAACGCAAGCTAAGTCGCGAAAACTCAGCCCGCGGCGGACTCTGTCCCCGTCGCAGATGCCTTTTAAGAGACAGCGCTCCGGCCGTGCGTACGCGGCCGCCCGGTGTAGAACACGACCCCATACCTTCCCTCCCTTCGGAGCCTTGCGTCCGACGGAAGACGACGCGCTTCCTCCCCGCTTTCCTCCCTTCAATCCACATGTTTTCTTATGCGCAGAAGTATCACGAAAACATTTCTGGGCCTAATTGCAGCGAATAGCCTTGCAGGGAGATTTCAACGCAAAGTTTGCAGATATAAAGAAAGTAGCTTTCATGCAAGGCTTTCACACAAGCAGGTTTAACACAAGTTAAGAGACATTTACGTAGATTACATAGGACAATAAGACAAACCGCAAAGCGCGCCTATTTACAATCAAATATTTTTTCTGGGTTACATTTACCGTTGCGTTGGTGCCTAATAACAGGCCCTTTTAACGTAATCTTGCGTATGACTAATGCCGAGCATTAGGACACCTCGGTGAAAATCATAACAGGGCGAACCATTGGAGTGGTATATGTACAGCGACAGCATTTGGTCAAGTAATCTCTATTGAAAACAATGCAATATAAAGGACCCGAAGGGATATTGTGTAGGATGCAAGCAGGAAGATCCAAATTGTAAAAACATAAAAAGGTACTAAATATACATGTCCAAGAAGCATGATTTCCTTAGAAAGTAGCCGACATAGACGGAGCGCTTGGGCATGTGTGTGTTATTCTGTTGATACCAAATGCTTCATATGTTTCTCGTGCACACTGACTATATTATAAAGCCTTAGCATCCTGCTCTGGCTAAACAAGCGCCATCTGGATTATTGCGCTGCAATAAGGCTGCCTGCACTCCCCTTCATTAAATAGGTATGTTCTCTAAAAAGTCATTGATATGCCTGCCAGTTTGACAGATGTGTCAATGACCACAAAATCTGAGTCATCGTTCAACAGGTTGCGGCGGCATGGAGAAATTTTCACGCGTGTTCCTTATGCTATTTGTGTGGGCTTATTCGCCATTCCCTCTGCGGCACAGTTTTGATTATTGGTGCAATCCTGGCGAATCTTCTATGACGAATTACTGACAGTTAACGCAGTGCTTTTTGTGTCAATCTATAGTCTGTATGCGCACTTTATTACAGCGAAGGATATTGATTGTTTTTCTCCTTTTTACCTCACCAGGGAGCACGACTGAGCTGTAAGTGCGCGAACTCATATCTCGCAAATTTATAGTTTTCTTTATCGACCGCATTTTTCTTGACTGTACCAGCGAGAGCGAGACCTTTTATGTGAGACAAAAAAAAAGTCCGCGTGCTTTCAGCATTTATTGCGCAAATAAACATAGCAGCCCTATAGTGTAAGAAATAATTCAGATAGAAAGGCCGTTGTAACAGTACATAGAAAGGAAATCGCACTGTGCAACCCGTAAAAACATAAAATAGACATGCAGGCCCCAAGCACTGCAGGAATCATTGCTATGCGACGCATGGTGCCAATAGCTGGCTATCTATCAGCGATTAGGGTACTGTAAGTCGCAATCATACAGAAGAACTTGCTTATGTAAAGCGATCAATTGTGTGTCTGTGCGACGCTCGCGTGTCTGTAACGATAGCAGCGAGGAGACAAAAGTAGTGACGACAATAGCACGACGGCAACAGGGACGGCATGAGGAGTTTGTGGTGCCCTAGCGAAGAATGCTCCTCTAGCGAAGTCGCGCGGATTAACGGGATATATGATGCTTCTCAATGTGAGAATTTTGATGATAAGTGTATGCGACAGTAAAGGATGACATATATCTAAACATATACGGCATTTGATACTCATTCAATCCGAGTAACACTCATCCAAGTTAGAGGACTGACCAAGAATTGGCACTACCGAGTAAGTGGCCAAAGAATACGCGCGCTTGATAAAATGCATTCAGGGCAATTACTGTTGTTTATGCTTTTATAGATTGACAATCGGTGTTGACAATCAAGTGTGACTGACATTCAATTGCAGTGTTGTATGCTTCTTTTTATTTTTCTTGTCTTTGTTGTTGCTGCTTCTTTTCAACGCATATCAGACATTCATTGTGTTGGACACACACTTCATGTACTGCCGCCTTTTACATTGCCTCCCTCGAGGCCTGCTAGCTATTTTTGTAAATAAAAAAATGAGAACTCTTTTTCCCACACAGCTTAATTGAAATGAAGCGCTCGTAGTGGTGACACAAGATATGCGTAGCTAGACACTGCTTCATAGATATTATAGCTCAAGAGTACACCACAAAAATACAAATGCACTTGCCGCTCTACTATAATGCAGAATGCAGTATGTTTAGAGCAGAAAACAAACTTATTGCAGACATGGCCAATGAAAATATTCGGCATCTAATTCGATGAACTAAGTATATTGAATAACAATCCGCCAGTGATTCACGTTACATTAAACCATTAGGGGAATTGAAGCCGTTGGTGCTGAGAAGTCAAGGCCAGGAGTCTGTACATTTAATTCAAGATTTTGCGCCAACATGTCTAATGTTCAGCGTTGAAAGCTACCCTGGCCGCTTTGTATTGAAGTGAAATAGCGTCGGTTCTATGCTACAAGCACAGACACAACACACTGCGCAATTTTCCTTTGAACTGACCGTTCTCTGAAAGCGTAAGTGAAGGTACGCTGCTCGGTTAGAAGGTATGTCCCCTTTGAAGGGCCCGCGATCTGCAGTAGTTGTTGAGCAACATATTCCACTTGTTCGATTAGAAGGTATGTCCCCTTTGAAGGGCCCGCGATCTGCAGTAGTTGTTGAGCAACATATTCCACTTGTTCGATTAGAAGGTATGTCCCCTTTGAAGGGCCCGCGTTCTGCAGTAGTTGTTGAGCAACGTATTCCACTTGTTCGATTAGAAGGTATGTCCCCTTTGAAGGGCCCGCGTTCTGCAGTAGTTGTTGAGCAACGTATTCCACTTGTTCGATTAGAAGGTATGTCCCCTTTGAAGGGCCCGCGTTCTGCAGTAGTTATTGAGCAACATATTCTACTTGTTCAATTAGAAGGTATGTCCCCTTTAAAGGGCCCGCGTTCTGCAGTAGTTGTTCAGCAACGTATTCCACTTGGTTTACCAGCAACAAATAAGTGTACTGTGAAGTATGGTGACACAGGTGTTTCTAGGATACAATACGCGTGGGAAATTGGAAATCACGACGCTCACTCTACTCGCATTTTTGCGCGGCACAGGCAAGAAAGGAACGACGACAACTGGAGGTTCTCTCTTTTCGTCTGTTCCTTATGCATTGTCGGCTTCCTTGCCGCCATTCTTACCATTTCCCTGGTCCTTGTCCTGGGTAAGTCGAGAAGCGTGTCCATGCTTCCTCTGTTCTAATTTCAGATTATGAAGTAGTGTCGAATGTAGCAGATATAATGCCTACGGGATATATTAGGGACATTTTTGGAGACAATCAATTTTCACACTCATTAATTTTCTGAAGTATGAGTGCAAAGTACTAGTTTGGGAGCCACAGTCGTAGCTCAGCCATAGTAGCGAAGCCAGAAGAATAAGGTGACCCAAGGGGCTGGATTTCTTTATTAGTTACAGCCCTACGAAGAAACAGAAAATGACTTAAGATAAAGCAAATAGGAAAATTGTTGTTTATAGAAGTGGTCAAACAAATAACTTGAAGCAGTTTGGAAAACACCTTCCAACTGGCAGACATGTGGTGCTTCATTAAAAAAGATACGGTAGCGGTCATTTTCCCGTCAACCTTATTACGTATGAATAGAAGGTATGCCCTGGGAGCGTAAGCCAGCGCCGCTCAACACCAGGGCGGCAGAATGTGCAGCATTCTTTCAGGCGTAGGTGGTTCTACGGTATAACATACATCGGCCTTGGCACTGGTCGGTAGGATGGCAGCCACGGTCGCTTGTTTGGTGAAGAACCACAGACGCTATCTGGAGCAAGTACGTCCGTTCTCCTTCGGCGGCAAGTTGTTGTTTCCTATCTAGCCTGTGGCTTCTACCTACTGTGGGAGATTGTCCAAGAAGTCTATGAATTATTGTAATTAATGATGAAGAATAATTTTCAGAATATCAACCAACTTAGCACTGTCGAACGCAAACTTATCTATTAAAATATGATCAGAAAAAGCCAACTAATGAATAAGCATTTATATAAAGGTACACAAAAATGAAAGGATAGAAATTTAACAAGTAATTCGGTTGGATTCCATAATAAATTATTTTTTGTCAGCTTTAAACTTCCTCTGCCTGGTTACTTGCATGTTTCAACTCAAAGTAATATTTTCGTTTCTCTGCCTCCACTGCCTGTTCATAAGCAAAATAGCAGACTGATGCAGGAGGGCTCAGTCGAGCCTGAACCTCTGACACAAAATATTTAAAGGAACTTTAACGTGAAAGCGCCACAAAGTTTACTTACCGCGAACGAAAACAAGTTTCTAAAGACATTTTTTTAAGTTGAGATTCCCATAAACAAGCGAAATCTCCCGACAAGTGCCACACGCCGTCCGTGATGAGCAAGGTGCTGCATACCACGTCCTTATCATGTGCCGGTTAAGGGACGTCCCGTCCGGATATAGTCAACAAGCTACATTGTATTGTACCACCATCACTATAGCAGGCCCCTGGAACGGCCTGTTGATGAAGTAGCAGTCTCTAGGAAAGCATCCACGCCGCCTGGTTAAAGCCCAGCTTGTATTTTTTTTTTTTGTCAAAGCATGGCAGCAATGCCACAATACCTACGACGTCTTGACGAAGTATCTCGCTATAACAAATTAACACTGATATCGTCATTGTGATCAACATTAGGCGACTGTATTTTTTGGGATGTTGTAGAAAAGAATATTTTTGGCGCGTGCTTGAAGTGAATTGATCTTCAGATATGTCTTATCGAATTATGGACGCGAAAAATCTTAAATTGGGCAGGTTTTTTTGTGTAAACAGACCTTGATCGTTTTGGAGGCAGAACAGGGGCTTTCCTGCTTGTCAGCTGCTACTGTGCGATGATGCATTGTTTTGATTTAGTTCCGCTATAAGGAAGCACGGGCAGTATGTTCTAGTTATGTACTACAAGCATGATTGCTTGCAGTGCCCCCTGAGGACGTCACCAGTCTCGCCTCGTTTGAGGACCGCCTTCGCTCAAGCTCCAGTGAAGGCAGCGGAGGGGTGCCTGAAGCTGCACACGTGACTGCGGCCACCGCTACTAACCGAGAGAAAAGCTTCACGTCCACATCAGGCCTCTCTGGTGCACCTACAATCAATGCAAGTAAGTTTACTGGGGAGTTGATATTCCCGGATAACAGTGCAGAGTGCTTTACTTTGAGAGCCATTTGTAGCAGCAATAAATTTCCACATTAACTTTAAGAATCTTGTCGTACGTCTTTTTTTATTTAGGTTAAAGGTGTGATTTATCACAAATTATGCCTATTGGTGTTACTATCTTAAAGTATTTTCTAAGTAAGAGCATTATGCCTGTAATGGAAATAGCGACAGAGATAGTAGGCAGCACAATATTCGACCCGATTTTCTTTCAGAAAGTACAGAATTTCCTTATTATAATACATCTGCAATGTGATCAACAGAATCAACTCCTACCAATGCCACAAATGTCAAATTGTTAACAAATACAAGCAGGATAACCACTATAGCTGTTGTTCATGCAATATACAAAGACATCATGGGGCGAAAAACTACTTCTCCGGTCGAGTCCATTAATTATAGTGCAATGAGGGTGTTTGCTAGCAGCACTCAATGTAGCGTTCCGGAAGAAACCGACTATCGTCTGCTCAAGCTCGGCCGTGGCCGCCCACGCAGGAATTAAACTTAGGTCACCCTGCATATTGGCGTTGTAGCCGTCGGGTCTCGCTAATTTCGACTAGTTTTGAACACTCAACTTGGCTCGAACCACGTAAAACTTAAGATCAGACCAGACGCACACTTGCCAGCGCGTGCTCACTCCTGGTCGCCCTTGTTAGACGTCTAGGCAGACTTCGCTTCGTATTGATGTAGTATCGACCTAATAGCCCTTCAAAATACGCAAGTTGGATGTGCATGGCTACTATCCGTCGGTCAAGTATGTGCAGGAGAAAGCGGGTCCGCACCACGTAGCATAGCATATCAGCGCGAGTGCGCACTCTAGCCCTGTTGTGCACAAAGCAAACGATGCAGTTGCATTTAGCTGCGGTCTGCTACGTAGCGTAGATTAGAGCACTGCACGGGCCGATTTCTTCAGCCCGGGCCCGGCCTGGGCCCGTTTTTACGTTGGGCTGCCCGCCCGAGCCTTACCAAACGTTTTATGGCGAGACCCGGGCCCGGCCCGGAAATAATCTACATTACCCGCCCGGCCCGGCCTGCCACCCTTATCCTTAGGCTTGAACCTGAACTGGCCCGAATCCTGCCCGAGACCGAGAAAGATCACCGATCGGCATTAATAAAAATAAAGTAAAGAAGAGAATGAAAGGCATTTATTCTTAACGCATAAATACATCTCAAATGCAAATTATGAACACTGTTTGAGCGGTCTGAACGCAAATACCAGCGCGCGAAGTAGTATGTCAATGACCCTGCCGAGCAGTATCGCCAGCAGTTTCCAACGGCGCGACCTTGAGGCGGCCCAATCCACTTCTATGGCAGCGCCGCCACTGCAAAGCATGCGCCGCCCCAGCCGCTCGTCCCACTCAACCGTATTCTAGTACACTGCAGCCGAAGCGCAGCCACGACAGGTCGTGAGCGCAGCGCATGGATGGAGTAAATTGAGAAAGAAAGCTTCTCGTTCCTCCATAGTGCAGCGTAAGGCGCTGCTGCTATGCGGCCGGATGAGAACATGCGTGGAATCATGGATGAACGCTGTGCCATATTTCAGCCGCGTGGCGAATTATGTTGTCTTACCAGTCATCGTCTTACCAATTCGCCTTTGAAGAATCAGCAAGTCGCGAACGCGCTTGCACCGCACTGAAAGCATTAATTACATTGATTTAGGTAAGGAATACAATGGCATCTTTTGGTTTGAGGCGACTTCGATCTTTCTGGACTTTTAAATTCTGTTCAAACAGCGCAAAATACAGCGGAAGAAGAAAAGGGAAGTACGCAAGGGTATAGCACTGCTAACTTCCAGCTGTGCCGTGGCAACAGGTTTTTTACAGTCAAGACATGCGAGGATAACGCGCTGCACGTTACATGCACACCACCAGAAAGTCCAAGCCCTGCCCGGGCCCGCGTCAAAATACCCGAGTCCGGCCCGGGCCCGGGTCAAAAAGCACATGCCGTGCCCGAGCCCGGACCGAGCCCATGAAAAACTGCCCTACCCGGCCCGACCCGTGCTTTCGGGTAAGCCCGATCCCGTGCAGTGCTCTAGCGTAGATACCGCCCCTACCGCGGGGTGCCACGACCAGTCCACAGGCTGAGCAAACTGCGGCTCGCTGAGGGCAACCGTGTTTGGCACGTTTGGCTAGTTTGGCCCATTGTAGGCGCCCAAAATTGGAATAGTAGCATTTACGTGACGTTCAGTAGGCAGGGCATTGTGGGCGCGCCCTCTCCGCCGTAGCCTTCGCAGTGCAAAACGTTAAGAAGGAGCGGAAGCACCACGATCGGTATGTTTGGTTGCCCATAACTCCGCTTCTGCTGACCGCATTGAAGTATATTTGGGCCAAAGTATTTCTGAAATAGCCTCTTTTAGGTTCAAATGCATTTCTACACTTCGATAAAATGTTGTTCAGAGCCCCTTTAAGCAAACGCTTTAGAATAAAGTGAAGTTTTGTCAAAAACACCCTGTTCCGGAGTCGGCTCAGTACAATGGCAAAACGCTTACACTGCGGTGTTGTGACGTGGACACGATGCCCGGCCTAGTCGGGCATGTAGTACAATTAGAAGTTTTTGCTACCGAGACTAACATATGTGGGTCGTTCGCAGGAAGCCCTCAGCCTATGCGGTTTGTGTGCACTGTGGGTCCGGCATTCGCAGCAGGGATACCTCTGCCGAAGGACGGACTGTGTACTTTGGTTTTCTTCGACTCAGTCTACGCTGGTGGCAGCAGCGGTCTGGGACCCATCGGCCTCCCTGACAAGGTTATGGCGTTCTTCGACTGGGCGATGAGCAATGCAGGGGGAACCACGGAGTTCGGCATTTCCTTGGCTATAGAGTGAGCGCTTACCTTTTAAAGCGAAGCTTTATTTGCCTATTCAATGGACTTCCCCGCTGCTTCTGCTGGCTATTGTCTTGCCAAATTGTTTTTGCCCAATGCGTGGGTCATGCTGGAAGTAGTGTTGTCATCACGCCATCGTCTTCATACCATTGCCATCCTTGCTGGCTCCTGGCTAGAGTCTTCAACAATTGGCCGCTGGCGCACAAAGCGTAAAGAAACACCGGATATAGCACGAATCGAGGCGTCTCTTGCCGAATGCGTGGGTCACAGCGAAAGTATTGGCATGACGCCGTCGCGTCGTACGATTATTATCCTTGTTGGCCCCTGGCTACAGTCTTCGACGTTTGGCCACTAATAAAGTCCTTGTTGGCCCCTGGCTACAGTCTTCGACGTTTGGCCCGTGTCGGCAGGTTGTGCCCCTATAAGCGTGGGCGCGAGCTCCAACAACGCAGCGTGGTTCTCATGCTGTCGTCGCCATTACAACATCATCATCCCATTGTCGTTATTTCTTCGCCATTACAGAGTCACCGTCACGCCATCGTGGTTGTTCCGTCGGCACCATCACAGCGTATTCGTCGTACCGTTGTCATCCTTGTTGCCGCCTAGGTACAGACTTGGAAGAGACGATTAGATGATGCTGGACATAGCGCAATCAGACACCACATATAGTGTGAATCGAGGCAGCTCTTGCCGATTGCGTAATACGGAAACTACTGTTGTCAGCGCGGTGTCGTCGTCTTACCACATCATTCCTGCTTCTCTGTGTACGGTACCGGACATAGAGAAAACACCGGACATAGTTCGAATGGAGGTGGCCGGCAGAGGCAAGCGACGCACGTAAGCTCAGAAGTTAGCTCTAATACCAACACACCATCGTTGTCCGGCCATCGTCGTCATGTGGTCGTGGTAATTGTCGTTATTGTTTTGTAATGGTTCTAGCGTCATCTCTATGTGGCCATTGCTTTGGCGTAATACCTTCGTCACCATTGCGTCGTCGTCATTCCACCTCAGTCATCCTATTGTCGTCACGCTGTCATAGATACGCCTTCGTCGTCGTACATTTGTCATCATTCCATCATTATCATACTATTGTCATACCCGCCCTGCCATATCATTGTAATCACTTTTGTATTTTACAGCGGAGCTGTATATGTATACCCTACAATATATTTTCAATGTCCGCGCCTGAAATCTCCCGTGCCCTCTATGCGGAGGCAAAGCAAACCACTAAGGCATGTGCTGACATCTGGCGTAGCAAGAGGAAAGCTAAAAAACCACCCCATACACTGAGTTTCATACAATAATTACTAGATGAAGTCTGGTGCTAGTCTCTGCGGGAGCTGCAGTCGGGGCGATTCAACCAGCATTGAAATTATGGGAAGAACATCGATTTGCCTAAAGTTTGCCCTTCTGGCTTTAAGCGCCTCTTTGACTTTGTAAATTCGTCATTTTCAACAAAGTATTGTGTAATAAATAATGAAATAAACGTTATTAAATCATCCGCCGGCAGGGTTCGAATACAGACCTCAAGCACAGAAGCCCGACATTGAAACCAATATGCAACGGAAGCCTGCATTGACAAGCAGCATAGAATGCCGTTATGAATTTCGTGTGGGCAAACCAGTGTCTTAAGACGCATAGCGCGTTTCAATTTGGACACCTCTACAGGTTGAGCCGCTATTAGTAGCGATTGCATGTGTTCGCAGTCACGGCAGCTGGATAAAAAAATTGCTGGCTCTCCCGTAATCGAGAGAAGATGCAAGCATGAAATGGCTACCATACGGCGTCTTTTGCTGCCTGAGGTACCACCGCCTTCAACCGCTTTCCTTCTTCCAACAGTGTAGCGCGCTCAGCGTCTGTCACTCCAATTTTTTTCTTCTCGCGGACCGCTCTCGACTCACGGAGCGCTTGCGTTCAAAAGAGCACTGGCAACCTCGTCTCACCACGAAAATGTGACAATCAAGTGTATGGTGGCCTCTATCCGCCTTTTCAACGTCGCTACGGAAAATGAAAAAAGTTCAGCGTACTGTAAGTCACAGGTTGACTGATGTTGTTACGCGAACGAATGATTGTGCACTGGAGACATGTTTACAATGTACATTTACACGAGATAACTGAACTGCAGCGCTGGTCAGTTCAGCTGACAACTCAAGAACAAGGAGCAGTTCGTCTTCTTCGTCGGGGCGCCCACGCGCATTGTCCCCAAGAAACACGAAGTATGCATGCAGCATTATCCCCGGCGGCAGAAGGAACGTCCCGGTGCGTCTAAGGATCGGTGGTAACAGGAGGGGAGTACGGTTTTAGGCGTGCGACATGCACAACGTCAGTGGAATTCGGGGCAGATGAGGCACTGGTACTGACTGGGGCGATTTCATACGTAACTGGAGTCACGGCACGAGCACTCGACATGGGCCTGTGTAGCGAAACAGGAGTTTTTCTGACAGGCCAATTTAACGAGTCGGGGACCACAGGAGTACCACAGATCCAGGCGAATAGTGGACGTCTCTGTGTTGGCGATCGTACAAACGTCGTTGGTTCTCTTGGGAGGCGTGGGCAATTTCGCGCACTTGGACTGCCCTGGTGATTGCGTCAAGTGCATATTCGGTGGTCTCTGCGGCGGCGGATAGAAGAGATGTGTCCAGTGGCAATGTGAGTTCTCGGCCCAACAACAGAAAGAACGGGGAATAACCGGCAGTGTCGTGACGCGAAGAATTGTAAGCAAATGTGACATAGGGTAGGGCAAGGTCCCAATCAGTATGTTCCGACGAGATATACTTTACAACCATATCTGTTAGGGTTCGATTGTTACGCTCCATGAGTCCATTAGTCTGTGAATGGTAAGACGTAGTCAGCTTGTGCCGAGTTGAGCAGGACTGCAGGATGTCGGCGAAGACCTTAGAAAGGAATGTCCGTCCACGGTCAGTGAGCCGTTGTTGTGGAGCTCCTGTAGAATCACGTTACGTAAACGAAAATCGGCGACATCTGTGGCGCAGGTTGTTTGAAGCGCTCTGGTGATGGCGCAGCGCGTGGCGTAATCTGTCGCCGCAGCGACCCACTTGTTACCAGACTTTGATAGAGGGAAAGGGCCAAGTAAGTCCAAGCCAACGCGAAAGAACGGGTCCGAAGGAATGTCGAGCGGTTGAAGGCACCCGGCAGGGAGCGTCGATGGTGTTTTGTGGCGCTGGCATTTCTCACACGCCGCAACGTATTTCCGTACGGAGCGGCCAAAGCCTAGCCAAAAGAAGCGTCGGCGAATCCAGTCGTAGGTGTGGGAGACGCCGAGGTTACCTGCCATTGGTAAGTCATGAAGTTCTTGGAGAACAGCTTAACGGAGGAGCTTGGGAATGACGAGGATTAGGGCAGAACCGTCGAGGCGTATATACGTTGTGACGGTATAACACACCATCCTGGAGAACGAACAAGTGAAGGGACGAAACAGAGGGCAAAGACTCCAAGCGATCAATGATGGTGCGCAAGGTGGCATCACGGCGTTGCTCGTCGGCGATGAGTAACAGCGGAGCAAAGGAGAAAACAGAAGCGTCGGCATCGGTGTCAGGGTCAGCGGGTGGTTTGTCCACTGGATAGCGCGACAAACAGTCTGCGTTCTGATGTAGGCGGCCCGACTTGTATAATACTGCATGGGAATATTCTTGTAGCCGTGTTAGGGAGACGGGAGAATTGTGTAGTGACGCGGTGGCTTTTGGCGAGCTCAAAGCGGCGGCATTCCTTGACATTGACGTCGATGGTGGACACATTGTTCGAGATAAACAAGTTATCGTCCGCGATCCCTTTGAGAACGTGGCCTACTTTGTCAACCTCGACCATGTTCTCGTCGACTTTCCGGCAAAGATCGAGCACGTCTTTTATGCACGACACATAGGATATAGTGAAAGACTGTACTCAGCTAGCAAGCTCTTTTCTTGCAGCCAGCTGCCTACCAGTCGGATTTGCAAAGAGGTCGCGGAGATTCTCCTTGAGAGCATCCCAGCTAGAGATCTCGTCCTCATGTGTCCGGAACCAGACACGAGTTGTTCCACCCAAATAGAAGAGGACATTCGCTAGCATTATGGTAGGGTCAGAAACGTTGTTTCGGCTAACATGCTCATGCAAGCTGAGCCAGTCCTCAACGTCGACATTACCTTGGCCGGAGTATATGGCAGTATCGCGCGGAGTAGCAACCGTGACGTACGTTGTTATTAGAGCCGCACGAGTAAAAGCAGACGAGGTGTCGTCACCGGGAGTCATGCTGGAAAGCTGGACTGTGCGGCTGCTGCGGAGTTCCGTGGTGAGGACGGGGAACGGCATTCTCCACCGAAATGTTACGCGAACTAAGGATTACGCACTGGAGGGTATTTCCAATTTATATTTACAAGAGAGAACTGCAGCGCTGGCCAGCTCAGCCGACAGCTCGAGAACAAGGAGCAGTTCATCGTCTTCGTCGAGGCACCCGCGCGCATCGTCCGCAAAAACCTGCAATATGCATGTAGCAATATTGTGAACAAACATTACGAGAAAATTGGAAGCAATATTTTTTGTAACTTGTGTCGGCAGTAACTAGCGTATGTATGCGGTACGGTACAAAGGGTTCCGGGCCAGAGACCGCACTTTCTTGAATTTTGACTGGTTGCCCGGATCTTACCGTCGGAAATCTTACCCACCTTCTCGCCTCGCAACGTTTTTATATAAATACGCATTTGGGGCCGCAGCTAAACGTCGCCACCCCTCCGTCCCTCCCGTCCCCCCACGGCCTTTCGCGTGACGGAAAAAAAATTGTCGCAGTTTCACCCGAAAGGTGAAGCATCAATTGCGATAGCAACTTAGTAGAGTGCTATACGGAGTAAGGACAGTATTTTTATCAGCTGTATAAACTTGGACATGCAGCAGCACCAGCAACGCGCAGAACTGCTGTCGACGCCGTCGGCGTTTTGCTCACGTGCGCACCGAACGCGCGCGGCGTTTTTGTATAAATACGCATTTGGTGCCGCAGCAAAACGTCACCTCGCCTCCTTCCCTCCCGCCCCCCACAGCCTTTTGCGCGACGGAAGAAGTCGCGTTTGCTCTCTATTTATGGAAAGGAGGAAAGACACTCTTAGTTTTGCAGCCCTTCAGGAAGTCCCTCAAGAACCACTTATCATCATTCAGGAAGCACGGCGCAGAACGCGCGTTTGCTCGCCGACGCGCGTTCGCTCCCCGTGAAAGCGCGCGTCCCTCGCTCCCTTTCACTCGGACATACAACGTCCGGAGCGCGGCGAACATTTCATCGCCGTTGACGTCATACGGGACCTTACGGCGACGGCGACGGCTGAAATCCGCATAGTAGTGTCCATATAATTGCTATCGCAATAAAAAAACGCCATGGCGATGGAATTAAACCACGGCCGCTGTATGTGGCCAAACCACCACGCACGTGGAGCCAAAGCCCCAAGCACATGAAGCCAAAGATAACAGTTCTACTCAGCGTGAAAGCTGGGGAATTTCAGAGCAGCCGGCCGTTTGAGAAGCGATTTTAAGGAATGTCCGTTAATTCGATTATTTCATGAGTATTCCTGTATGTTCTATTATTCTGAGTCTTGTTAGCTTAATTCTACCCGGTTCTAACACGACCGGCTGCTTCGCACTTCCCCCGCTTTCACGTTGAGTGGAACTGTTTCTTTGGCTCTATGTGCGCGGGGCTTTGGCTCCATGAGCGTAGCCTGTTTAACACCGGAGCTGTTTAAGCGGTCCGTTAGTCCGTGATTCGCAAACATAAAATGTGGGCCGATCCTGGAGGTTGTGCCGAAAGAGCCTAAGCGCGATGGCACACACCTCTGTGAACTAGCCAAGCCGGGCTAAGTCTAGATAAGCATGATTGGGACTACTTAAGCTTGTGCATTCATCGATAGCCAATCGATAGCCGATGAATAGCTAATAGATAACCGATCAATAATCAATAAGTTCAGGAAAATTATGGGGATGACTTTGTAGTGCTTAGCCTACCTAGGTGCCCATCAGCTCCGCCGTCTCTGTATTAGCATTTACCCTCCAGTGCAAGCTACGAAATTTTTTTTTCTTGAGAAGCGATTTTAACGAATTTCTGTTAATTCGATTATTCATGAGTATGCCTGTGTTTTCTGTTATTCTGACCATAGTTTAATTTTACCCGGTTTAGCGCTGGTATTGCCATGTTTTGGCCCTGTTTCGCGTATGTGTTTTCTAAGCGTGACGACATGACACATAACACATTACACATTAGACGCTGACAGCCCGGGCCCCTAAAGTGCTCCGCACATAAAAGGTGCGGCCTGGCGCATGCATCGAAAACGGTGTGATCCGCCGCGAGACCACCAGTCATGGACTGCTGTCTGGTATCGGCACTGAAAATGCGTCAGGAATGCTCTTGGAACGCTGTCGCCCGTGGAAGCCATTGCTGCCCGCTTGACAAATCATGCGCCTCACGTGACTTGATATCAGCTACGTGCGCCGCGCCGGCTGGCTCGCTCCTTCTCGAGCGCGGTGCTTGTGACTATGCGTTGAATGCGTGATACCGCCCGGTTTCATAAGTTTTCTTTTTTTTCTCTTCACAAGCAAATGAATCTCCCGCTTGTGTTCCGCACTTGCACTGAGAGTGCCTGAGTGGCACGGATATCTTCCATTATGAAAGCTGGAAAGCGTTTTTGCAGCCTTAAGACGTCGTGTGCTGCTTGATTGAAACCGGGCGTCGATGGCTGAGTTTTGCTTTTTTTGTAATGATGATATTGTTAACTAACGGAATAATCACCACATTAGTTAAAATACACTCCTATCACAACCGCATTGCCTAGCGTTTATTTCGAATATTTCGAATGCTTTAGTGGCAATAACATAAACACTGCATCAGAAGTATTGAAAATGGCACAATTTGCAAATTTGTATTCAAGGTGGCACAATTTGCAATTAAGCAACACAATCAACACTCCTTGAAAGCATGCACTGACGCTCAGGTCCCCAAACACAGTCACAGAGGCTTTCAGGCATGGTCTATTTTGGTTCACAATGTTCAGGACCGCAGCGCTGTCCCAGCGGTGGAACATCCGCCTCGTATGCGGGATGGTGCCGAGTTCAAATCTAATGTGTGGAGATGTTCCCTGGCCTAGAGCTTGGTTCTCGAGGGGGTTCACATCTCGAAAGAGGGCCCAATGGAGATTTCAGGAGTTGTCTCTGCGTTACTCTTATCCGACCACAGACGGCCTTGTTGAAGAGCATTCGCCGCGGCTGTGGGAAGAAACTACTGCCGTCGGGTACCGACTGCTAAGATAGGTACAAGAGCGCTCGTGGCCTGGTGTTCTGCCACTATGGGACCTTAACACTTGGAAAGGGGTGTTTGTCCTTAACCAGAAGGCGTCCCCACCTCAATAGGTGCTAGCGCCCCACATGGGAAATGGCCGCCATGGGTGCGGCCCAAACATCACTCTTATGTGCTCACAATGGTTTCGATGGGAATTTGGGGCGCAGGCTCGTTTCCCAAGCGTGTCAACCCTGAGGGAAGCCGAACGCCAGGCCGCGGTACGCTTGTGCCCATTTGAACCAGTGGGTGCCCGGCAGCGGTGGGAATGGAACCCACAACCTCCCGCAGCCGACGCGGGCGCTCTACCACTGGGCCACGGCTGCGGTTCTGGCACTGAAACCGCTTACAGTCACATTTTCATGTCTTGAAATGTTGAAAAACAGTTCTATTTCTTTTCCTCTGCATATGAAGCAAGACAATCATCAAGGACACGAGCGACTTGAGAGGCTTCTTTCTGGTTCCGTTTGACATCGGGCTCCTCTCTTGATGTCTTTTGTACCTTGGAAAGGTACGAAGGACAACCGGGAAATATAGTGGGCACCGAGCCAGGCCGCAAACGCGGCACCGGCAATGGTAATTCAATTACTTTCCCCGTTCTTGAGTTGGTGTGCGCCGTCGTTTGCTCGATGCATTTCGTTTCGAAATGATCAGCACATACCTACGCAGATGCAATTCTGCGCTTCAGAAGAACATTCGCTCGAAAAACACGAAAACAGCAATATTAAAGAAACCTAGCTTGCACTAGTGGCGCAAGGCTAAAGAAACCGCGGAGCTGATCGGCACCTTGCACTACCCCGGCATTTTGGGGAATTTATTGTCCGACGAGGTTTGTTGTCATTGACAACGTTGCGGGAACGCTAGGTATAGGAAGGCACTGCAAGGGCTGTCCGCAGCACGGGGCTCATTCGCGATCACGGCAAGGTCCTTCGTACGAACTTCCTCTTCAGTCGGCTCATACACCGGGGCGCGTCTGCTTCATTGCAATGCCCCGGGAGCGAAGCGTAGCCATCCTGGCGACTTAGGGCGCAGAGAATTAGATGAGCGGATCGTAATACGTTTTCGGGCGGTTGACATCTGCTGTCCCTTGCCCACGACGACGCAGGCCTGGGGACACTGTGAGTGGCTCCGCAATTTAGTTGACCGGTGAAGTGGCATCGATGATACGGTACGGACCATAATAACGTGCCAGGAGTTTGGAAGAGAGGCCAGGTATGTGGGCTGGTATCCAAAGCCAAACAAGCGAACCATGACCAAAGTTGTGTGGTGGTTGATGTCTATGGTCATGTCGTGTCTTTTGATGTTCGGGAGTCTCGCTAGTCAGGGAACGTGCCAGCTGACGGCAATCTTCAGCACACTTGGCGACTTCGGAAAGTGGAGTGTACTCTGCGGCGTCACGTTGGTACGGCAGTATGGTGTCCAAAGCGCACGAAGGCTCACGGCCATACACAAGAAAAAAGGGGGGAAAACCGGTAGTCGCTTGCGTCGCTGTGTTGTATGCGAACATAACAAAGGGGAGTACGGTGTCCCAGTTGGAGTGTTCGGATGAAATATACATCCTCAACATGTCGCCAACAGTGCGATTGGACGGCTCGGTCAGACCGTTGGTTTAGGGATGGTACGCGGTCGATTTTCGGTGAATGATCCTGCACTCAGCGAGGAGGGCTCGGATGGCCTCCGACGAGCACACTAGGTCAATATCACTCAGTAGTTCTCGGGGAGCACCGTGGCGAACAAAATTACGCCGGATGAAAAAAAACAACTTCGCGGGCGTTCGCTGCCGGCAGAGTTGCAGTCGCACCGTAGCGAGTAAGAGATCTACGCTGACGATATCCACCGATTTCCACAGCCGCTGCATGGAAGCGCGCGGTAGAGGTCGATACCGACGCGGTCGAACGGACGAGACGGGCATGCTAGCGGCTGCAACGGTCCTGTGCAACGCTGTGTAGGTGTCTTTACTTGTTAGCATGTAGTACGAGACTGAATGTACTTTTGCACAAAGTTGTACACACCTCGTGCATAATAGCGCTGACGCAACCTTGTGTAAGTTTTGAGGACGCCGGCATGAGCGCTTAGGGTATCAGCGTGAAAAGACGCCCAGATGTCAGCGCGCATATGACGAGGTATAGCAAGGAGCCACATCCGACCGTCAGGGCATATAGTTGCGGTGATATAGAATGTTGTCTCGCATGGAAAGGAGGGTTGCTTGGCGACGCAGTGCTGGTGTCGACGGGGCATCAAATGGAGCAGCAAGCTAGTCAAGTAACATTGCAAGTGTGGGGTCCTTGCACTGCTATGTGAGCATGTCAGTGATGGTCAACGGTGACAGGGTGGACGAGGAATCTGACAAAGACGCCAAGTCACGTGTCAGTAGGGAGCGGGAGAGCGCATCAGCAGTCGCAGTGCTTGTGACTGGAGCGCTACATGACGCGAATGTCGTACTCTTGCAAGCGCAGCGCCCAACTTCCCAAGCGTCCCGAGGGGTCTTTCAACGAAGAAAGCCAACAAAGGGCATGGTGGTCAGTAACTACGTCGAAAGAACGGCCGTAAAGGTATGGGCGAAACTTTCGTACTGCCCAGATGATCGCTAGACACTCCTCTACCATGAATGAGTAATTTATTTCAGCTTTCTTTTGAGTACGCCTCGCATAAGCGACGACGTATTCATCACAGCCAGCTTTCCGTTGCGCTAAGAGCGCACCAAGGACAATTCCTCTGGCGTCACTCTGAACTTCCGTGCGAGCAGCAGCGTCGTAGGGGCGGAGAATCGGTGGTGAGGTCAACAACTGGCCCACCTGCTGGAATGCTGCATCATATTCAGGTGACAACGCTGCTATGCCGTTACTGGCGGAAAATAAGCTTGTCAAAGGTGCCATGATGGATGCGAAATCGCGTACGTGGGCGTTCGGAAGTCCGCAAGGACGCGGAGCTTGACTGGGTCCGGGAGGACGACGTCTTTTGAGACAACGTGACCCAAGATGGCTAGCTTGCTTGCAACAAAACGGCAAATTTTGAGGTTGAGCTGCAGGCAGGCAGAGGCGAGACAAGTAAGAATGTCATGCAGGCGAGCGAGGTGCGTTGGAAAATCGGTTCAGAGGACGACGATGTCATCAAGGTAACATAAACAGGTCTTCCATTTGTGGCAGCGAAGGATGATATCGATCATTCACTCAAACGTAGCAGGCGCGTTGCACAACCAGAAGAGCATGAAGTTAAACTCGTAGAGGCCATCGGGTGTAACGAACGCAGTTTTCGGACGGTCAGGTTCGGCCCTTGGAACTTTCCAGTACCCGGAGCGCAGATCCAAGGAAGTGAAATACTCTGTGCCTTGCAAGCAGTCGAGAGCGTCATCAATCCGAGACAGTGGATGAACGTCTTTTCTCGTTATCTTGTTTAGGTGTCTGTAGTCGACACGAAAGCGCATGAAGCCACTTTTTTTACCAATACGACCGGTGAAGGCCAAGGACTTTGAGAAGGACGGATGACTCTACGTTTGAGTATGTCGTCCACTTGCTACGTGATGATTCGGCGCTCTTTGGCGGAGACACGATACGGGCGCTGTCGGAAAGGGGACTGAGAAACGGTGTCGATGTTGTGAGAAACACTGGTGACTCGGCCCATTTACGTTTGATAGCAGTAGAAAGAAGAGAGAAACTTGTGAAGGACAGCGAGAAGTTGGCGGCGATGAGATGGGGAAAGAGCATGGTCAATGGCATTGTCAAAACCCACTGAAGGCGACGAGTCTGAGACAGAAGCGATGGCGCCATCGTAACAATGGTGGGAGTCGGTAGGAACATCGAGATTGTCAATGTTGTCGACTGCTTGAAAGTATCCTAGGGTCTCTCCACACAGTAGGCTGATCGAGTACTGGTAGTAGTTGGTCACCAGCATCACAGTTGACACAGATGTTATAGTGAGCACGGCAAACGGAAGAACAATACCCCTGTGCTGAGCAAACACATCGGACGGCGTGAACACTACAGTGGCGTCAGATTCGGCAGCAGATGACAGGACAACTGACATCAACGTCTCGGGGGGTGTCGGCAACAACACTGAGATGTTCGGCAAAGTGAGGCAAGCCGGCCAGCAGTGAATTACATAGCGGTAAAAGCGACACTTCTGGACGCGAACTGTTTGTGGCAGCATGATGACGTAACCGAAAATTCCAACCAAGGATGAGGTCGTGAGAGCACGATGGTGGAACGAAACACTCGATTATGTACAGAACTTTGTTGATGACGACACGGGCCGTGCATACAGCTGAAGGGTGTCTTCGCTGCGTGCTGGCAGTGGCGAGCAGCAGGCCAGAGGGAGCTTTTGTCACTTTTTTATAGTTTGTGACAAAGGTTCTCGTGAATGGCGGAAATGGCGGCTCCGGTATCGACTAGCGCCACTGCGGGTACTCCCTCTACAAAAACGTCCATAACATTTTGCGGCGAAGATTGAGGCCTTGAGAACATTGATGTATTTGCAGTTCTAGCCTCGGGAACTGCACCAGTCAGTTTCCCTCTTCAGTGGGAGCTCTACAACGCAGGGGCGAAATCGAACGCCGACGATGGGAAGGGGCACGCCCAGTTTCTGACCGGCGATCAGTGTCAAGACGTCTCGGTGGAAATGGACGCGTGGCAGCCTATTGTGGTGTGTAGCTGGACGTTTCAAAGGAGGTATGCGTAATTGGGGCGCGGCGGCGACAGAAGCAGGCCACATGGCCAGCAATTCCGCAGGCGAAGCACATTGATCGGTTGTCTTGAGTGCGCCACATCTCGATTGGACGAAAAAACTGTGGTGACGGACGGGCGGCTCGAAATGAAGCCGGATGCATGGACGATGAAAAGGGAGCTGTCGGCACAGGTGGCCATGCAACCACGGATGCGTAACTGAGCGGCAGCGGCGTAGGGTGAGTGGTAAAGTTGGCATAGGACAGCGGCCCACTCATAGGATAGGGTAGGGGGGGAGGAGGAGCTGCAGAAAGCGCTTGAGATATCTGAGTCCGGATAGCTTGCGCTATCGTTGGAGTCAAAGCTGCCGTAGGTGCATCGCTGTGAGGCAGCAGCGAGAGGTGCCTGACCACCTTTTCTCGAATAAAATCTGATATGCTGAGAGAGGGTAGAGTTGGTCGGAAGGTCGGTAGAAACCGTGGTGCTCGAGATGGAATCGGCGTGCTGAATGTTCTGGAGGGCGAAGGAACGTTGGCGGCGCAGCTCGTAATAGGTTCTGGAACAGGTTAACGAAGACGGATACGCTATAGTGGGGCTTTTTACCAGCAACATCTGAAATGTATGTCCTCGATGCCCTTGAGGATATTCTTGATCTTCTCATCTTCTGACATGCTGGAATTTACCCGCATGCACAGATCGAGAACATCCTAGATGTAACTGGGGAATGTCCTCCAGGCTGCTGTGCGTGCTGGCGTAGACGCTGTTCAACGGGTAACTTACGCACAGTTGCGCGATCAAACACTTCGGCAAAAAAAGGTCTTAAACGCTTACCAGCTTGCAAAGTCTGATTCATGGTTGAAGAACCAAAGTTTGAGTCAGTGAGAGCGTATAGGTTGGGTCGTTTGCTACGGTTCGCTATGCTTTTCTTAGCTGTCTTCGTCAGGAGTCAGTTTGAGAGCGTATGGGTTGGGTCGTTACGGTTCGTCATGCTTTTCTTGGCTATCTCCATATTGGATGCCACTGCAGTGTAGCCGAGCATCAGGAATGCACACGGGGGGGGCTGTCAGCTAAGACGTTGCGCTGCTGAGCACGACGGCCGCGGGATCGAATCCAGGCCGCGGCGGCCGCATTTCGATGGAGGCGAAATGCAAAAACGCCCGTGTGCTTGCGTTGTAGTGCACGTAAAGAACCCCAGGTGGTAAAAATTATTCCAGAGCCCTCCACTATGGCGTGCCTCATAATCAAAACTGGTTTTCGCACGTAAAACCTCAGAAAGAAGCAGTACTATGGAAGTGCTTCAGGCAACACCGTTGGCAGAGTATTCTACAGACGCGGTAGGGAAAGCCGCAAAATAAGTAAACTTTGACACCAAGTTGTGTGCCTTTTTTTACGAAACTTGTCCCCATCAAGAACGAAGTCATCATTAAGTAAAAATTACCATGCCTAATATAAAACGTGCTAGGAATGTTACTTAAACTTAACAGTTGTTGCAAGCGCGAAATAATAAGCTGATCAAAATAGAGAATATTACTTAGAGCAGTTTATGAGGTTCTTTGTTATGGCTTCCAAGCAATGCTGAACTTTACATGTCGGTTCCAAAGCAATGTCCGAATGGCTTTGATTCCTTCATTACCCAGGCAATAGAACACCTATATTACCCAGGAAAAGGAAACTGTGCTTTGCGCCTTTCACCGAGGAACGGAAATATCTAAACCATTATTACAGCGAAAAGGGCTAGGTTCCAGGAGGTGCCGCCCTTCCTCTCTGTGAACATTGTTAACCAGCGAAGCTGAAACGCGCGGCCCCGTTTTTCTCACTAGGGTAATCCCCAGGATTCACTAAAAAATTTCTCAATTAGGAGGTTACACACACGTTCGGCTGCGACGGAGAGAACGACGTCCACCGTTGTCGCTTGCGTTCGATGTCTCGAGTTTTCTCGGCGGCGTGGATAGTTGCATCCGCCCGCTATTGCCGCTTGCGATTCTTCGAAATTAAACTGCTTCAAAATTAAAGCTGTCCGTTACGTAAGACAATGAATGGCTCATACTCCCTTAAGCAATAGCTCATACCCCGGTAAACGCGGCCTCCCCATTACAACGATAGTAGAGAAGTGAAATTGTACGCTGGAATGATGGGCGACAACGCAGCCATGTGTGAAAGCAGACGACGACGACGAACGCGCGAGCAGTGGCACAAGCGCGTACCGAGCACGAGCTTGAGCGCAACCCGAGGGGTGCCAACGAGCCAGCTGGGGAAGAAGACGACGTCGCTCGAGCCAATGCTGATGATGATAGTTTTCTGTGCAAAGGCGATTTCGCCTAGACATATTGACCCTTTTCGCGGCGCTCCCGTGGGCGCTGCCATGTTTGATCACGTGGTGACGCGTCCATTGCTTGCCTCAGCCGCCTCCGTTGCCTCCGCGTTTACAATGCAAGCGCGTGACGCCGGCGCGGCGCAGCAAACCTCTGCTTCGACGTGTATCGTAGACGGTGACGGCGTGCATGACACGAAGCTTTGGCCAAAGCTTTAGAGGACATGTAAGTGCTTTCAGAGCTCATTACGCCTTGTCCAAACGGCGCGAGCAGCGTATACGGTGCTTGTACTAAAAGCGGGGCTAGAAACGTAGCTGTCCAAACTTTCCGCTTATGAATGAAATCGGGATCAGTGTGCTCTGCGTTCTTTATTTGGCAAACATTATGAACCAGCGGCTTGTCCTATTTCTGAATCAGTAAATTTCCTCGCTGCATCCACTATTTGGTTGTTTATTTTCAGCGTAATCACTGGCGGGTTGCTCTGCTGCGATACATTTGTTCTTTCTGCGTACAAAGCTTGGAATTTAAATGCTCTGTACTTTGTGGTAGCTCGTAGCAAAGACAGTATTATCGCTAGTCCCTCGCTTACTCTGTGGACCGTCACGAAACATTCAGCTTCCAGCATTCGTGCCTTGTCGGTGTAGTCGCCGTCACTCATGCTCCGGCACATTGATTCAAGTGTGCGCCTATTCACTCACACGTTGGAGACAGGCTGGGCGTAAGTTTTCGTGCGAGTAAGGGTGAATGTGTGTAGATAACGTGCGGGAAACTTACAATGCCAGTAAGTGGCACTACTTCATTTTGTAACGGTCGGTACTCACTCCCAAGTGCCGACGTTCCGGAGTTGAAGTCCTTTTTTGGAGGTTTCCTATACAGCGCAGGTGGATGAATTATATTTCTTTATCCTTGAGGAAAGCCGTGCATCGCGAAGGGCTGGCAACACAGGCAGTCCTTATCCAGCAGCTGTGAAACAGGTTGATTCCATTCATTAATTTCTGAATCACTATTTTTGCAGCGAACTACCGCACACGTCTACCCTTTATCGTTACACATTTTGCAGTATGAATTTGGCACAGTGCTGTGGAGTATTAATTGGGCACAGTTTGACCATGCAGTTTGACAGCTGCTGCCTCAGTAGGAGGGTAGACGCAGTAATGGTTTCGTATTGGTGCGCATTCGCTGAGGCAACGTATGGCGCGCCGCCGAAAGCGTCATCTCGTTCCTCTAGAGCAAACTGCTCCGCAAAAAGGGTCAATAGAATTTCGCCTGGACATATAAAGTTTCGGTTTGAAAAACCACGTGACCTAGCGGGAGAGGAGAGGAAGAGCTCAACCGTGTGAGAATACTGTGAAAGGGTATAGATGAAAAGGAGAACGGGGAGGGGAATTGACATAAGTCGCGCCGTCTAATACTCTCGTTGGACTTGGAGAGCTTGAGGCGTGCCAACCAGCGGTGGGGTATGAAAAAAAAAAAAACACTGCATATCCACGGGGTGAATGATGATGAGTGGGCGAAGCTCCGGAGGGAATCATCGGTAAACCGTGAATCTTCCGTGTAATTCGCCCAGTCTCACCGCACTAAATCGAACGATTGACTTCCACCAATGACACGCGCCATATGTGACGTCATTCCTATTTTATAACAGCGCCCTTCATTATAATTGCACCATCTCCCGCTTAAGGGGACACTAGCACAAACGCGTTAGAAACGTGCAGTACTCTCTAGTAAGGGGGAGAGGCCACAGCGCCTTACGCAGCCGTTTACACATGGCGGAACGTGCACCGCGTTTGCCGACGCCATCACATGACTGCTGAGAGAGTATAACCTCCGTATTCATAAACGCTCCTCGACTTGAACTTGACTTCCCACCGCCTTCAACGCGTTTCGAACGCGCTGCCCAAGGCGGTGGCAAGTCAAGTTCAAGTCGAGGAGCGTTTATGAATACGGGGGTAAGGCGGAGAGGCCACAGCGTCTTACACCAGCTTCTTACACGGGCCGTAACGCGCTAGCACAAATGCGTTAGAAACGCGCAGTCTTTCGTTAATGTTGCGTATTTATTGTCATCGTGGTGCGTGTGTCCATGTGCGCTTCGTGGCGTAGTGGTTAGCGCCGCGCGTAGGGAAGCGACGGGTCCCTGGTTCGACTCCGCGCTACGGACACAACTTTCGGAATTTTTTTTCTCATAAAATAGACGTGGCTACCTACTACTACGACTACTACTACTACTACTACTACTACTACTACTACATACTACAAAAGGAGGGACAGACCCACACCCTAAGGAGCTTCGCCCCTAAAAAAATTGCCGCCACCTCCCCGAAGGGAGTCGTGAGGAAATGCGAATGCATTTCTTGGGCCGAGAGTACACGGCCTAGTGATCTTAATGGCGTAAATTAATGACGAGACGAGGATTTGTACCGTAACCATTTGTTTACACATTCATCAGCACCTGTTCGTGTTTGGTTACCGCAGCCGTGG